>NW_027414045.1:0-52026 GCF_964106895.1 Numenius arquata | reverse complement strand
CCTATGGCCCAGAAAGGGCAGTTGGGATGATTTCCACAAAGCAGCACAAAGAAGAGGAGCATTCAACAGTAGGTCAGGCACACTCACGGCATTAAGGAAGGCTTATAATGCAATAAGATAAATGGCTGTGACGTTTGCTGTGGGTGAGGGAGGCCCCTCTTGGTCTTCCCTTGGCTGCTCGCAATCTGAAAACACACAGACCTCTCTGCTCTCACGGCTCCAGGCGGAGATTGAAGAACTACCAGAGAGACAAGCGCTCCTGTGTCACTGCCCGACAGCGCCCAGCAGCAGCAGCACTGGCCTTTAGGACCGAGCAGCATGGCCACAGCAGGGGGGCCTCTTCCATCACCACCATTTGCTGACACCCCTCCTGACCCATTTGCTGACACTGGGTGCTGACACCCAGTCCCGTCTTCTGCTCCTCAACACCAGCACATCCTCATCAGAGCCACAACCTTCTCACAGCGAGGTGTCTGGGCCAGAAATAAAACGCATTCTCAGGCCACGCTGGCATCACCTCGGACATTCCCGCAGCCCCTCTTCACCTCACGTTCCCGGTGCCATTCTCTCTCCTTCGCTTCCAGCTCCTCCTGCGCCCTCATCCAATCCACCCTCAGTTTTCCAACATCTCCTTTAAGGGCTGAAGTCACCTCACTCGCTTTCTCGAGGTGCTCCCGCAGGAGAGCATTCCCTTTGGCCAGATCCTCACACCTTGGGAAGGGAGGAACAGCCAGGAGGTCACTGAACAACCCCCGTCCACAAGCAGCAGCCCCGGGATTTCCCGGCTCCCCCAACACTGACGTTGGTGTCAAACTGAGAGGCAGGAGAAGCGCTTTCTCGCATGAACTGAGATCTCTCAGGGCTGGCAAACTCATGTGCTTCTCCTTTAGCCTTCCGTGTCCTTCTACAGCTTTGCTTTCCCTTCCTCTTCAACTCGGACCGTGCCCACAGGTAACGGCTGCCTCCCCTTCGTGCTGCCTCATCACTGGATGCATCCCCTTTCTCTGGCCTTGTCCCCACTCCCTCACCTACTGCTCCAGGGCATGACTTAGGCTGGGAAGGGACCCTTGGAGCTCAGCCGGAGGAACCCCCTGCTCAAAACAGAGCCATGCAGCACACACCCCTATTACTGCCCCACACAACAGGTTGTGGACCTTTCTCCTTCCAAAAGAGCTTGCCCCACCGCTTCCCTTGGGGACACTGGGGAGCACTGACAGCTTTTCCCTGCCTTCCAGGAGCAGCCAGGACACCCACTAGGAGGGAACGCTTCTTCCTTCTGCCTTTGCTGCTCCTCTTCCACCTGAGGCAGGGCTTTCTCCAGGCTGTGGTCTTCTGTGGCTTCCCGCCTGCCTGGGGAGGGATCCCTGAAGAAGAAAGGGAATGTTTAGTCCACTTCTTGTGTTCCCTTCACTGCTGTTCGCATCCATCGCTTTCCCCTCCCTTCCTTGGGCATCTCAGGAGCTGAGATGCCTCAGCTGAGGTGAGGCATCTCAGGTGGCTTCTTCCAGGCATAACAGTCTGGTCACTACAGAGAGGAAGGGAGGGGAAGCTGTCGCTCACCGCCAGCAGCTCTCCTCAGTCTCCCACTCTTGCACTCTCACAGCTGGGTATCCTCAGCTCATGACGGCCAGTGCTCGCTGCCACCCGAACCCCGGGAATGGTGCGGGACATCAGGTGCAGGAGCCCAGGAGTTGCAGGGGTTCAGCCGGTGACAGGGAATGGGCACCTACAAGGACAGAGTCAGAAAGCCCTGATGAAAGCCCAAGGGCAGGAAGAGGCAGGACTTGCTTCCCCTTTCTGTGGGAAACACCCTTGACAGGGAGCTGTTTCTAGCCCAGAAGAGAGAGCTGTTGCGGGCATGGAGCAGGGGATGGCTCTGGCACCTTCTCCCCGTGGGAAGTGCCCTCAGAGACTGTGCGTGTGGGGAGATGCACGGTGGCCCTGTGCCACGCAGCAGGGCTCCATCGGGAGCCCCTGGGGAGCTGCCATGGAGTTCTTTCCCGACCCTGCGCAGCACCATCCCTCGCCCTCCCTTGCCAGCGGACTTGCACTGCCTTGGAGCAGTTCTCAGAGTTGGGAAAGACGGGCAGCAGCAGAGCCTGGGACACACCTGGGCTTCTGCACCTTCTGGACCTTGCCGCTTTGTTGCAGTGCCCGTCTTTTCTCTCTCTTCCTTCCTGTCTCTTCTCTTCCCTCTCCCCTGAGCAGGCCTCTTCTCTCTTTCTTTTTCTTGGGTTTTCAGTTTCCTGGAGGGAGCCTGCAAACCTTTCCATCCCACAGCGTGGTTAGATAGCTCTAGCCGGGATCAGCTGGGTGAACCAGTTCTTGATTGAACCCAAGCTGACTCCTTGTACCTTCTTTCCTCTGAAAGGCTCCTTCTTTGTTCTTGGGCGCATCCCAGGGAGTCTTGCGTGGTCTCTGGGGCGGTTGGAGGCAAAGCGGCGGGTGCCTAAACCAGAAATGTTGGAGTTAGCAGGTGACAAGGGACGTCCTGGAGGAGTAAGCCACTGCTGGGCGAATTGCTCGCTAGAGAAGATCCCTGGTCTGGTTTGCATTAGCCCTTTCTCCCAGGGGCCTCCCGGGGGAACACAGTGTTCACAGCGGGGTGTGACACTCAGTTCATTTGGGGGGCCGTTCAGCAGGGAGCCTGCGGTCCCCCTCCAGGCAAGAAGAGCCTTGCCCGCTTCATTCTGCTGCAGTTTCTTCACCCTCCTGAGACAGAGCTCTGCGCATGTCCCTTTGGTGCAACAGCACCTTCTGTGGTGGCTTTGCTTCTGGAAGCTGTCCTTCTGTAGGTCTTTTGTAGGCCTGTCCTTTGGCTGAGGACGTGCCTAACGCATTGGAGAAAGACCCCTTCCAGTTTTACTTACAAGGCACCATTCCAAGGGGGATGAACAAGCCCCACCCAAAGGCACAAGAGCTGAAATACCAGGAAGAGGCAGAGCAGCTACTTGGACTCCTCAGGAACTCCTCCTCCAGGAGACGCCTTGTCCCAGAGTTTGTGGACCTGCCCTACCTTTGCCGTTGGCAATCCTTCCACCGTATCTACCCCTGCTGCTTTCTGGAGGACGAGCAGAGAGGGTGGTGCATCCAGGAAGGCTTTTGCTTCGTGCTCCACGTCTGCCTCGCCTGCGTGGTCCCGTTGCTCTTCCAAAGGCAGCTCTGGGAAGCAAAAGCACATGCAGCAAAGTGACTTGTTGGAAGTGGACAACAGCTAAAGCCAAAGCCACCCAAAGCCCTAGACCAGCTTTCCGCTCAGGCTGTGACAACGCTCAGTCCCTCCTCCTACCTGTGGCTGTGTGCGTGGGTGCTGGCGACTCCTCAGCTGAAGGACTGGAAGGGCCGGCCATCTCTTCCCCAAAGATTTCACAGGGCTTTTCCATGGGGAACTCCACCAGCACCTTCAGCTGCACACATCACAGCCTCGGTTGCAGGGCAGGTGGCTGAAAAGGTGGCAAGCAGCCTTTCCCACTCCTCACCCTTGCCTCCACGCAGAAGGCTGTGGGGCTGCTCTTCCAGGCAGCCACCCCCCCCCAGCCCAGCCCTCCCCACCAGCATTTGCTCAATAGAGAGGAAGGAGGCAGCCAGGCACCTCTCAACCGCCAAGCTCTGCTGGGCCGGGAAGGCTGCAGCCGGCTGCTCCATCCAGCGTACCTTCCCAGTGCCCTCCAGCGGGACCTCCAGCGGGAGCAGGTCCTCCTTGGGTGGGCTCAGCAGGTTTGGCCCAAGGCAGATGGCCAGGTTGCTGCAGCTCATCCTGCTGGTGCAGGCGTTGTGGCCAATGTGCTGCAGGACGGGGAGTAGCCGCTTCAGGAGGAGGACATGTGCTGCTGGCAAGTTCTCGGCCACCCTGAGGGAACAGGAGCACAAGGTGAAGAAAGCAGACGTTGCCCACAGCCATGGCCAAAGCTTGCCCAAGGCAGGTGGGAGGCAGCGGCTGTGTTGCGCAGCTTTCCAGGTGCTCTCAGCCAGCGCTCAGGGCTCCTGCTCAACAGGCAGGCTGCTGCCCACACTTACGCTTTCAGCTCTCCCACGTCGGCCTGCTTGCTCCTCCTCTCCATGGCTGGCATCCAGTCCTCATAGAGGTCGATGACGAGGAGCTTGGTGGGGATGCTTTGGAGGAAGCTGTGCAATGCCAAGGGCTGACCCTTTCTCCTGGCTTTTTGATTGTGTTTTTAGTGGTTTTTTATTGTATTTGATTGGTTTTTGTATTGTTTCTTGGCCAGTCTTGGCCAAATTTCTTTCTCTCGGAAGGGAACTCTTCTGATTCTCCAAAGGAAGAGCTGTCTCTGCATCTGGAATGTTTCTGGCATCTGCTGTCTTTGATGATCTGTTGCTGTTCTCTGCGCAGGGCCAGGGTGGGTCTGGCTTTTTTCCCCCACCCATGCGTTAGCTGAGGCGAGGTCTGGCTGAGGACAGCCCCCTGCCACTGGCTTTCTCATCCTCAGCCTGAAACAATGCCAACTCCAGGCCCCAATAACCTGGGTGGCGCTCCAGGGGAGTCCAACAGGCTGTGGCGATCTGCAGTGGTTTCCGGCAGTCTCCGGCGGTCTCTGGTGTTCTGCGATGGTCTCCGGTGTTCTCCGACGGTCTCCAGCGGTGTCCGGCGGTCTCCGATGGTCCCCAGCATTCTCTTGCGGTGTCCGGTGGTCTCCATTGATGAGACCGCCGGACACCGCTGGAGACCATCGGAGGCCACCGGTGGCTGGCAGTCTGCGGTGGTCTTCGATGGACTCTGGCGGTTTCCAGCGGACTCCGACGGTCTCCAGTGTGAGACCACCGGAGGCCGCAGGACACCGCCAGTGTCTGATCCTCTCCGGTGGTCTCCCATGGTGTCCTGTGGTCTCCGCCGGTCTCTGGTGGTCTCCGACGCTCTCCAGCAGTCTCAGCCGTCTCCAAGGGACTCCTCCTGGTCCTATGGGGCTGCCGGCCCGAAGATGGCAGCCCCTCTCCTCGCCTCTTCCCCGCGGCTCTGAAAGAGAAATCACAGAATCGTTTACGTTGGAAAAGAAATGGAAGCTCATGGAGTCTAGCTGTTAGCCTGGCACTGCCAAGTCCGCAGCTCAACCACGTTCCTAAGGCCCACATCTACAGGTCTTTGAAATCCCTCCCGGGAGGGTGCCTCAAGCCCTTCCCTGGGCAGCCTGTTCCAATGCTTGTCAAGCCCTTCAGGGAAGAACTCTTTCCCAGTCTCCCCTCTCAACCTCCCCTTGTCCTGTCCCTCGTGCCTTGGGAGAAGAGAGCGACAGCCCCCTGGCTCCAGCCTCCTCTCGGGGAGTTGTCGGGAGCGGTAAGGTCTGGTGCTGGTGCTGTGGGGCTGCCGGGCAGAAGAGGGCAGCCCCTCTCCTCTCCTCTCCTCTTGCCCAGGCCTGAGGGCAGAGGAGATAGCCCCCCTTGCTGAGGGGCGGGGGTGTGGGGAGGGAAAGCAGGGCTCCTCGGCGGCTTGACAGCCGGCTGATGTTCCTGCTGAGCCTGCCGCATGGCGGTGTGGATGGCCCACTTACGGTTAGCGTCGGCCGCGGGGCCGGCGCCGCTTGCTGGACCATGGCTTTGCGGAGGGTCCCTTTGAGCCGGCGGGGGTCCTGCGGCGCTTTGGGCCCGCTGCTGCTGGAGGCAGCCTGGCCACGGTGGAGGTGTGCCCCGTCAGGCCTGCGGGAGAGGGATCCACCTCCATTGGCTCCTCTGCCGGTGGGTCGACCTCCATGGGCTCTCCCTCGTCCCTCTTGGCGGGTGGGTCGACCTCCATGGGCTCTTCCTTCTCCCTCTTCAGGGGTGGGTCGACCTCCATGGGCTCAACTCCTTGGCCATCGCTGCTGCTGCCGCTGCTGCTGGCCGCAGCCCACTTGCGTTTCTCTCGGTGCTTGGGCATCCTCCGGGCTTCCGAGGAGCCCCTTCTGGCTGGGCCCACTCAATGTGGGCGCTCGTCCCACCCAATGTGGGCACTGGCCTCCCTTTGCCGCCTCCTCCTCTACCAAGCAGGCTTGGTGCAGGAATCTCTGGCTGCTGAGCGAGCTGTGGGTCAGCCACAGGGGTGCCAGTTGGCCAACGGCCGGCCGGTGACGTCACCAACGGACCTTTCTGTGTCTGGGAGGGTGGCCCATGAGGCCCTGCAGGCCCCATGCCGGGCGGCCCTTTGGCTTGCCAGAGAGCAAGGCAGCCCCTGGGGCAGCGGGACTGCCCTCCAGCTCCCCTCCTGTGCCCAGAGGATGCCCAGAAGCTCTGAAGTGGCGGCATCAGACCAGCTGGCGTGTCCCCTCGGAGTTCTGCCTGCGTCCTCTGGCTTTGCTCTGCCTCTTCCTGAGCGCTTGTGCCTCAGGTTTTTCTGCCATTTGCACTCTGTCCCTTTGCAAAAGGGCAGAGCGTGGTTGTGGAATTGCAGTCCAGGTCTAGAGGTGTGGCCTGGAAAGCCCAGTGCCTTTTTTCCCCCATTGCAGTGTCCAGAAGTTGCTGCTTGAAAGCTGAAATCCTCTTCTTCATCGGCCGTAAAGCGTTCCTTCTTCACCAGTCACACCTGGAGACAGAAACATCACCCGTTTCTCCAGGTGATTCCCAAAGCTTGTGCTGGGGAAAGTGTTTGGGTGGAAACTGCACTGAAAAACCTTTCACTCTCGCTCAGACAAATGTAGAGAAATTCCCCTTGAATACCTTTCAGATGACAGCGATTCTACTTCCTTGAAGCTGAAAAACTAGGAAGGTTTTTCCTGATTGGTACGAATGTAACTGGGTCCCAATTTCCCCCAATAATGATGGATACAAGCTTTAGATTGGTGTGGGAGGAAGCACTTGTTTCTAGATGCCTCTGCTTAATGGCAAACTGGTTTTGCAACCCTTAACATCATGCAAACATTAAACTGGCTGCAAAAAAATTGGAGCTGGAGCTGTCTCTTTCCTTCCAGTATCTTCATGGGGTCACCTGTTAATGTGCCTGTAGCATTTTAAAGGCGAAACTGCCAGGCAAATGCTCCTTTTCAGATGTTTTCCTGCAACGGGAAGTGGTAGCCCCTCCACAGGTCAAGGTGTGACATGCTCACTTTTGAACTCCCTATCTCAATCCCTCTTCCCCTCAGCATCATTACCGAGAGTGTTATTTCCTCAGTTGGTGTCCGTCTGGAGAAGAAAAGTGTCCTTTTTGAGCGCAGGCCCATGACACGAAGATGCTGAACGTTTGTGCCTAGGGATTTAGTTTGTTCATGAACAAAGGGAGAGGATTGCTGTGTCTGTTGCTCTGCGTGTCTTTATTGCTTATGTCCTTATCACTTGTTGCTAGTCGTGCTCACAAAACAAGCAAAAAGGGCAATTGAGGGTTGTTTAATTTGTGCTAAGGTCAATTTACAAGGGAAGGTGCTAGAGGAGGGCGACCTTGGGCCCATTCCAACGATGTCAGGTGGATTTTACTGAAATGCCCTGAACAGGAAGATTTCTTCCTTTCCCTGAACAGGATCTTTTGGTAATAGTATGCCAGCTAACCGGGTGGCCAGAAGCATTTCCAGTTGCTTCAGCAACTACGGGATCAGTTATTAAAGTGCTTTTAGGACAAATAATTCCTAGATAGGGAGTAATAGAGGCAATAGACTCACATAGAGGAACACATTTTACTGGAAAAATTCTTCAAGGGGTTGTGGTGGCCTTAGGAATACAATGAGATTTCCGTACTCTGTGGAAGCCCCAGAGTTCAGGGAAAGTAGAGAAGATGAATGGGGGAATTAAGCAGCATCTTTTGAAATTATTTTTGGAAACCAAAATGCCATGGATATGTCTTCTACCATTAGCTTTAGCTAGCATAGGGGCCAAACCCAGAGGAGATACTCAACTATCCCCCTTTGAATGAATGTTTGGAATCCCTTACCCTGCTAACTCTCGACCTAGTGGGGAGGTAGAAATAAGTGACGTCTACTTGAAACAATATGTGGCCGGGATACTGTCTCTTGTGAAATCTCTTTGACAGGAAGCTCAGCTGGCACAGACACTGCCTTTGGACTTTGCTGTCTAGAGCATCCAACGGGGAGGTTGGGTCCTAATTAAAGAATGGAAAGAAGCACCACTGGTGGCAAAGTGGCAGAGACCGTACCAAGCGTTATTAACCGCGGAAACAGCAGTTAAGACGGCCAAACACGGGTGGACTCGTCATATTCGAACACGGGTGGACTCGTCATATTCGAGTCAAGACGTCCAAGGCCCTGGAAAACTGGACTTGGGAGCTAAAGGAAGAGGAGGGGAAACTGCAGCTAGCCTTCCGTAAAAAAAGACTCCATTAGTAGTATTTGATAAGTTAAAAATCAAGGGCAAGGCTGGATTGACCTCTGTCAATTGCCACAATAAGAAATTCTAAACTCCGTTACTGGCTGCAACCCAGTAGGCGTTGAGCAGTGGAAGCACATGCCATACCAGACCTTGATTTGAAAAAGTGAAAAATGGAAGTTTAGGGTGGGAGACTAGAACTAACTCTTACAAGGAGTGGGTCAGACCGGTAGCCATCAGGTAGACCTCGGGAGGAGTTCCGTGTGTTTACCCAAAGGATCTACGGTATAGATCCATAAGGAAAAGAGGCCCCTTATTTAACTTCCAGCAACTGGTGAGCAGACACTAACTGAATTGTTTCCGTATATTCACTTGCCACATCAAGTGTAGAAAGATGATAAGCTCAAGATGAAATTTTTAGTAATGATCATGTTTCTATACTATTGGCAAAATCGAAGTCTGGGATGGGAAAACCGATTTTTGACTCTAGGGGACGAGGTAGCCAAAGCTTTTAACCTCAGTAATTGCTGGGTCCGCGGAGGTCCAGGAGGAGCTGAAGATTGGCTGTGGGTAGCCCAGCCTGTCCAGCCTAAATGGTTGGTGAGTGACTTAAGTAGAGTGCATAATGGAACTGGGTTCTGGAAGGAAGACGGAGGTACATGGAAAATACAGTACCCAGGAAAAGGAAATTACTGTCTGAACAGAACCAAGCTGGGAGGGAAAAATGTAGGTAAAAGCGAATGTGAGTGGACATTGTCACCAGGAATGGGTTGTTACGATCCATATTGTAGACCTTATAATTGCTTTAGGTACCGAGGAAGATGGAACCAAACGCATGTTAAGCTTATAGGTGGCACCTGGGTAAAGTGCTCTTTCAAAGAACCTTGGCACAGTGGATGCACAGCAGTTGCGAGAGAAATTACGCAAAAAGGGGGATTTAGAGATTCTTTATTCCTGGCTTGTCAGTGGGACAATACCATTAACAAGAATCATGTAATAAGGGTTTATCAATGGGGCTGGCAAAACTCAAGTGGAACTAGGACCTATTTTAGAAAATTTTGGTCGGCTACAAATTGAACTAAGAATGGTAGGGGATGTAACTGTAAAGGGCACCCAGATGCGGGAGCCTTTGAATGTGATTATTGCGATTCCTATGGCGATTTCAGTATAGCAGGAGGACCCCTGGGATCAAAAGATACTCTATACTGTGAAATACCACAGGATAATGAAACATGGGAAGGCCCATTCCCTAACGGGGCTTGGGCTTTGAAGGGCCATTACTGGATTTGTGGGCAACACGCCTACCAAAGGTTACCTCCAAAGCGCTCAGGGATACGTTCTATAGGATATATGAGACCGTTATTTTCCTTATTACCACAAGGTCAAGGAAACGAGTTAGGGGTTAATGGATAGGATGATCTGATAAGAGAATGACGAGCAACTGATAAATCCCTAACTAAAGGGGGTTCCCAATCATGGGGAAAAGATGAATTATACATCAGATGAACCTGAACGAATTATACGGTATTCTGGACCAGCAGCACGGAATCCCCACCAGGTGATTTCTGGAGCAAGAGACCCCATTTATAATTTAAATAGGATAGTTAGATTACAAGCCGGTTTTTGCAATTTTACCTAACCAGAGCGCTGAGGCTCTTGACTTTCTCGCAGACCAATCTGCTCAGATGAGGAATGCAATTTTCCAACACCCAAGGGTCCTAGATTATTTGCTAGCAGAAGAAGGGGGAGTTGGTGGAAAACTAAAGGAACCCAGCTCTTGTTTACAAATCCATGATCAGGGGGCGGTAGTAAAACAGATAAGAAAAGGAATGAGAAAACTAGCTCACGTGCCAGTTCAAACCGGGAAAGGATGGGAATTAGACATGTTCTCGTGGTTGCCTGGTGGACCATGGGTTAAACGCATGGTGGTTTTCTCCCTTTGTGCGGTAGCAGCTCTGATTTTTGTACCATGTAGGATACCTTGTTTCATGCAGCTCATTCAGCATGGAGTCAGAAGAATGCAAGTCGTAGCTGTGCCCAGTGACCCAGAATTAGCTACAAGGGGACCGAAGATGATGGCTCTGCAAATAGCTCCAAAACCAAAAAGAAGACAAGAAGAAAAGGTCCAATGAACGGTGACTAAAGGTTGTAAAGACAAATAGTGAAATAAACAGAGGAGGGGCTGATAAGAAAATAGGGATAAGAGTGTCTCCACAAACAGGGAAGTTAACGGAAATGGCAGGAGTGAGACAACCAAAAGAAGAGGAGAGTTAATTGAAGCTGCAGGAGTGAGGTAACTGAAAACTAGGGGAAATAAGTGAAACTGCAAAAGTTGGGCAATTAAAAACGGCAAAAGTTAAACTTTGATGTAATAGGCGGATCGAGAAGTCTGTACCTTCCAAGTACCTCAGCCAATGGGGAAAGGAAGAGGGTTACGTGCGGCCGGGGAATTAGGATAAAAGGGAGGCTGCGTCCTCCGGCAAATGGAGAGACCCCACAGGGATATGCCCCAGGGGACTCTCCCTTTATTCGAATAAAGCCTTTGCAGGACTCCTCTGTCTCCTTTGTGAACTTCGACCTCTGGCAACGGGATCTTCTGCACATTGTCTTGTTCCCTTTGCTGTTCTGTTAAACTGCCTTTGTGCCAACCCACCAGTTTCCTTTTTTCCCTTCCAATTCTCCCCTCATGGCCGTGGGGGGGCCGAGAGCGTGGCTGCCACGTGGTTCTTTGTTGCCGTCTGAGGCCAAACCACGACAGTCCTTTTTGGCGCCCAACGTGGGGCACTCGGAAGGTTGAGAGAACGACAGATCTGACCAGAGCGTGTTAAAATGGATGTGTTATATGCATTTATGATATTAGTCAATAGTACTGGTCACAATGTTGCTTCGTTTGTTCCCACGGCCGTGTTATGTAAATTCTGACATGCTCTATGTACTCCCCGTGATGATGTTTATCACCTCTGGGAGAGGGATCAGCATCATAATTTTGCCGTCCTGTGTGATATCAACTTATGATATGATAGCATCACTGTTCAGATGGTTACGTTGGGCCATTTATGCAGCACCGCTGTCCTGCCCATACCTTGGACACCGTCTCTCAGAATTTATTAATAATCACACTCAGTCTATGGGGGAAGCGGGGGCTGGTGGTGTTCCTTTCCCCAGCTCTTTCACCTCCCTTTTCTATTTTGGTCCAGCTATGCCAGTTTTTGAGAATTTTGAATACTCTTGGGACATGCAAACCAGCTTGGTCCTATTGCTAGGTCTCCTCAATGTGTTTCAGTTCTTGTTTAGGGTTAAGCAACTATTTAAGACTCCCACCCAGAGATCTGTCCCGAGACTGGAGAGTCATGGGTGGCACGGGACGTGGGAGAATACGGACAGGTACCTAGAGAGCTTTTCACCTCCAACGGTTTGGGGCTTCACCCCCGAACAATTACAGAACCCGTTTGTATTTCTGGAGTGACAGGGGGATCCCAAGAGTTGACTGTACCGTTTTTAAATCTTCTTTCAGCTTCTAATTTTCTAACAAGTCCCGATCAATCAAGGGCTTCGGTGCCCCTGGCAAGTCCAAAAGCTGATGTGTCACCCCTTGCTTTCCACTCTTGAATGTTAAAGGTTTAAAGAAAGGTCTGGTTTCTGGCTTCCCTCTCGCACCAATAACTCTTCCTTCCAGTGTCATAACCTCATTCATAGCTCTTTGTATTTAGAACTGAAGAGGCAGCTCCTGGATCAACCGAGCATTCTGCCTCTGTTTCATCTTCCCCAGCTTAATTTGAACCAGAGGTTCTGTGGGGGAAGATTCCTCCGGTCCCCGTCAATCTCTAGCTTCTCTAGCTAGAGGGAAGAGTCTGGTTCCCCAGATCTCGGTAAAGATGGGCATTCGCGTCTCCATCCTAACTCCAGAGAAGTTAGGGAATCCTCTGCCTCTGGGCTCCTCATCCTCCATCATCCTCAATCCTCATCCTCTGGGCTGTGTCCAGTTTTGGGCCCCTCACGACAGGACAGACGTTGAGGGGCTGGAGCGTGTCCAGAGAAGGGCAATGGAGCTGGTGAGGGGTCTGGAGCACGAGTCTTGTGAGGAGCAGCTGAGGGAGCTGGGGATGTTCAGCCTGGAGAAAAGGAGGCTGAGGCGAGACCTTCTCGCTCTCTACAACTCCCTGAAAGGAGGGTGTAGCCGGGGGGGGGGGTCGGTCTCTTCTCCCAAGGCACAGGCAATGGCACAAGAGGCAACGGCCCCATGTTGCACCAGGGAAGATTTAGGAAGGATACTAGGAACTATTTCTTCACACAAAGGGTTATTGAGCATTGGAACGGGCTGCCCAGGGAAGTGGTGGAGTCATCATCCCTGGTGGTATTTAAAAGACGGGTAGACGTGGTGCTGAGGCACGTGGGTTAGTGGTGGAGTGGGCAGTGTTAGCTCTATGGTTGGACTTGATGATCTTAAGGGTTTTTTACGACCTAAATGATTCCATGATGCTGTGACTTCTGTGACTGCGCCCTCATGCTGAGCTCCACCCGGCTCTGCCCTGGCCCTGGAAGCCAGGATGAGGCCCAGGGGACAGGGGAGAGGCAAAAAGGTGAGGGGCCATGAGGAGACCACACTCCCGGGTCAAGAGGGTGTCCCCACACAGACAGCAGTGACCCTGAGCTCTCAGCAACAGTTGTCCCATGGGACTGAGTTACGGGCTTTGTCCATCCCGCTCTCTTTAACAAGGATGACGCGTGACAGCCATTTTCCCCAGGAAGCCAAGGCCTGGGCCTTCCATCACCCCTGGACAGCCTGTGCCCTGACACACCGATAGAATGCTGGAGGTGGCCATGTCACAAAGGGTTGCTGGGGAGGAACGGGCGGTGATCTGTCACAGCCTGGAGCCGAGCAGACCGGTGAGCAGCCAGACAGCCAGAGATTCTCTACCTTCTAAACGTACGCGGACACTAAGGTAAGGATTCAAGAGGGTGGCAGAGACCTTGACAGGGGTTCTCCGTGGTGAGGCACGGTGGATGCCCCATTGCTTTTATCCTCTCTCATAAACCACAGGCCCCTAAAAGCAGAGGAACAGACGATGGCACACAGCCACGCTCAGCCAGAGAGCAAGAGATTCTCTACCTTCTACAAGGACACAGACAAAAGTTAAGCATTCACGAGTCTGGCACAGATCTGGGCACAAGTTGTCCATTTTACTCATGCTCTCTGCTACCTTTCTTTGTTCATAATCTTCTGCCTTTTAATGCAGCAGGCCCAGAAACAAGAAGGACAAGACCATGAGGAACTCCCATCCTCAACCACGTGGACAGTCTCTACCTTCTACAAAGACACAGACAAAAGATAAGGATTCAGGAGTCTGGCACAGACCTCGCAGGGCTTGTCCGTGCTGAGTGAGGATGGCTGACCTCTTGTTTGTTATCCTGTCTCCTTACAAGAGCAGGCCCAGAAAGTGACAGGACCAGACCATGAGGAGCTCCCATCCTCAGCCACACACAGATTCTCTACCTTTTAAAGGACACGGACACAAAGTTAAGGATTCAGTAGGGTGGCAGAGACCTGGGCAGCGGTGTCCACTCTTCTTGATGGTCTCTAATGACGTTTTTCTTGACATTTTCCTGCCTTTTACAGCTGCAGGGAGAGATGCGAACCAGAGCAGAGCATGATGAACTCCCATCCTCAAACACACACAGATCCTCTACCTTCTACAAGGACACGGACACAAAGTTAAGGATTCAAGAGGGTGGCAGAGACCTGGGCACAGATGTCAATGGCCACTGAGGGTCTCTGCTGCCTTAGTTTGCTCATATTCTCCTGCTTGCTATGGCAGAAGGCCAGACAGGGAAAGGACAAGACCATGGGGCACTCTCATCTTCAGGAACAGCGAGAGACATTCTCTACCTTCTACGAGGACACAGACAAAAGTTAAGCATTCACGAGTCTGGCACAGACCTGGGCAGAAGTTGTCCATTTTATTCATGGTCTCTGCTACCTTTCTTTGTTCATAATCTTCTGCCTTTTAATGCAGCAGGCCCGAAAACCAGAACGACAAGACCATGAGGAACTCCCATCCTCAACCACACGGACATTCTCTACCTTCTACAAGGATAGAGACAAAAGTTAAGGATTCAGGAGTCTGGCAGTGACCTTGGCAGCAGTGTCCACTCTTGTTGATGGTCTCTAATACCTTTTTTCTTGACATTTTCCTGCCTTTTACAGCTGCAGGGACAGACACGAACCAGAGCAGAGCATGATGAACTCCCATCCTGCACGACACACAGATTCTCTACCTTCTACAAGGACACGGACACAAAGTTAAGGATTCAGTAGGGTGGCAGAGACCTGGGCAGGGTTGTCCATCGTGATTGATTGTCTCTAATGCCTTCTTTTTTTCACACTTTCCTGTCATTTACAGCTGCAGGGAGAGATGCGAACCAGAGCAGAGCATGGTGCACTCCCATCCTCAAACACACACAGATCCTCTACCTTCTACAAGGACACGGACACAAAGTTAAGGATTCAAGAGGGTGGCAGAGACCTGGGCAGAGGTTTCAGTGGTGTGAATCAAATGGTCTTAAAGCTGTCGCATCTACTATCACTTCATTAAATCACTGTTTTATATCAAGAAATATAATGCTGCTTCTCTCCTATGAGTGAAGGCTATCGCTCTCCAGCTGGCGCCCTGCACACTCACCCCTCCTGCTTCCAGCTGCTGCTCCAGCTCTCGGCAGCGAGTCCGCTCCTGCAGGAGCCGGGGGGAGACTCGCCATGGAGAGGAGCGAGCGCCCCTGGGGACAGAGCCGGCTCCTCCGGCACCGGCTTTTCTCGGGCTCTCTGCAGCCCAAGCTCAGCACATAGAATCATACAATCATAGAATCGTCTAGGTTGGAAGAGACCCTTGGGATCATCGAGTCCAACCATCTACCCTACTCTACAAAGTTCTCCCCTATACCATATCCCCCAAGACCACATCTAAACGGCTCTTAAACACATCCAGGGATGGTGACTCAACCACCTCCCTGGGTAGCCTATTCCAATGCCCGACCACTCTTTCTGTGAAAAATTCTTTCCTAATGTTCAGTCTAAACCTACCCTGTTGGAGCTTGAAGCCATTCCATGTAACTGGGGAGGTTACATGCCACAGCGCTGCCCATCCCAGCCCGAGTCCTTACGGCACCGGGAAGCTTCGCTTCCCCCGAGCCCGCCCAGGCCCCGGCCAGCGGCTCGGGGCGGACGGCGGCCGCGGCGGCTCCCGGGGGGGGCCCCGCCGGGGCCGCGCCTTCGCCCCCCGAGGGCTCCGCCGCCGAGTCCCCTCTGCGGGCGGCGCGGGCGGCCCGGGCACCCCGGCCCCGCCACCGCGGCCCGGCCCGGCCCCGGGCAGCTCCCCCCGGGCAGGCGCCCCCGCTCCTCACCTTCGCCTGCAGCTTCCGCACCAGCACCGCTTGCCGGGGCCGCGCCTCCTGCCAGCTCTGCCGCCGGCGCTGCAGGGAGCCCGGGCCCGGCGCCGCCATGCCCCCGCTCGCCAGCCGGGCTCCGCCGCCGGACGGGCCCCGCGGCGGGGGCTGCTCCGCCGCCTGCCCCGGCGGACCGCGGCCCGGCGCCTGCCGGGGCGGGCGGAGCGGCTGCCCCTGCCCGCCGGGCGCCGCCGGGAGCCGCGGGGCGGGAGGGCCGGGCTCGCTCGGGGCCGCTCTGCGGCGGCGCTGCCCTCGGGGCTGCGGGGCTGCCGCGGGGGAGAGGCCGCCCCGGCCGCGGGTGGCTCCGGCAGCTCCGCTCGGAGACCGGCCCCGGCCCCGGCCCCGGCCCCGGCCCCGGCCCCGGCGAAGGTTGGGGGCGGGAGGGGGGAGCGGGGGGAACCGGTCCCCGCCAGCGGGGGGTCCCCCGGGGGGGAGGGCGAGAGCCGGCGCCGCGGGGACGGGCCGCCGCCCGGCGAAGGCAGCGGCCCCGCCGGAGCCTCTGCCGGAGGCTCCAACTTCAGCCTCGGCTGCCGCGGGAGCGGGAGGCCCGGCCCGGTGCGAAACCCCGACGGGCCCGGGGGCAGCTCCCGAACCTTCTCCTCCCCGATGGGCAGCGGGAGGGGCCCCGGCTGCCGGCAGGGAACGGGGGGGTGGCGCTGTGCTCTCCCCTGCTTTCCCCCTCTGCCCCTCCCGGCTCCTGCTCAAGCCATAACCACCGGTGGCAGATGTGATGAGTTGCCCCCGCACTTTGCTGGGGGGGGACGCAACGGGGGGGGACGTGCTGGCAACGCAGCCAAAACACTGTCTGGAGTGGGGACCTCGGTGCTTGGTTCCCGTGGGAATATGACTCTAGGTCAGTTATCTCACTCCAGAAATAGCGGACAGCCCAAGAGCCCCTGGAGCTCTCCTGCAGGGCAGCGGCTGCAGGCCAGGATCTCCCCTTGAGTGGGGACGCTCGCTTAAGGTCCTGCCCCTCGAGGTGCAGAGATTCGTTGCCGCAACAGATTCTCGGGAAGTGACTTCTAGCATGCTAAACTCTGAAATCTTAGCCAAGCGATAGAAAGGACGTGTGCGGAAAACCCCATAGCCAGAGGTCAATGTTCACAAAGGAGACAGAGGAGTCCTGCAAAGGCTTTATTCGAATAAAGGGAGAGTCCCCTGGGGCATATCCCTGTGGGGTCTCTCCATTTGCCGGAGGACGCAGCCTCCCTTTTATCCTAATTCCCCGGCCGCACGTAACCCTCTTCCTTTCCCCATTGGCTGAGGTACTTGGAAGGTACAGACTTCTCGATCCGCCTATTACATCAAAGTTTAACTTTTGCCGTTTTTAATTGTCCAACTTTTGCAGTTTCACTTATTTCCCCTAGTTTTCAGTTACCTCACTCCTGCAGCTTCAATTAACTCTCCTCTTCTTTTGGTTGTCTCACTCCTGCCATTTCCGTTAACTTCCCTGTTTGTGGAGACACTCTTATCCCTATTTTCTTATCAGCCCCTCCTCTGTTTATTTCACTATTTGTCTTTACAACCTTTAGTCACCGTTCATTGGACCTTTTCTTCTTGTCTTCTTTTTGGTTTTGGAGCTATTTGCAGAGCCATCATCTTCGGTCCCCTTGTAGCTAATTCTGGGTCACTGGGCACAGCTACGACTTGCATTCTTCTGACTCCATGCTGAATGAGCTGCATGAAACAAGGTATCCTACATGGTACAAAAATCAGAGCTGCTACCGCACAAAGGGAGAAAACCACCATGCGTTTAACCCATGGTCCACCAGGCAACCACGAGAACATGTCTAATTCCCATCCTTTCCCGGTTTGAACTGGCACGTGAGCTAGTTTTCTCATTCCTTTTCTTATCTGTTTTACTACCGCCCCCTGATCATGGATTTGTAAACAAGAGCTGGGTTCCTTTAGTTTTCCACCAACTCCCCCTTCTTCTGCTAGCAAATAATCTAGGACCCTTGGGTGTTGGAAATTGCATTCCTCATCTGAGCAGATTGGTCTGCAAGAAAGTCAAGAGCCTCAGCGCTCTGGTTAGGTAAAATTGCAAAAACCGGCTTGTAATCTAACTATCCTATTTAAATTATAAATGGGGTCTCTTGCTCCAGAAATCACCTGGTGGGGATTCCGTGCTGCTGGTCCAGAATACCGTATAATTCGTTCAGGTTCATCTGATGTATAATTCATCTTTTCCCCATGATTGGGAACCCCCTTTAGTTAGGGATTTATCAGTTGCTCGTCGTTCTCTTATCAGATCATCCTATCCATTAACCCCTAACTCGTTTCCTTGACCTTGTGGTAATAAGGAAAATAACGGTCTCATATATCCTATAGAACGTATCCCTGAGCGCTTTGGAGGTAACCTTTGGTAGGCGTGTTGCCCACAAATCCAGTAATGGCCCTTCAAAGCCCAAGCCCCGTTAGCGAATGGGCCTTCCCATGTTTCATTATCCTGTGGTATTTCACAGTATAGAGTATCTTTTGATCCCAGGGGTCCTCCTGCTATACTGAAATCGCCATAGGAATCGCAATAATCACATTCAAAGGCTCCCGCATCTGGGTGCCCTTTACAGTTACATCCCCTACCATTCTTAGTTCAATTTGTAGCCGACCAAAATTTTCTAAAATAGGTCCTAGTTCCACTTGAGTTTTGCCAGCCCCATTGATAAACCCTTATTACATGATTCTTGTTAATGGTATTGTCCCACTGACAAGCCAGGAATAAAGAATCTCTAAATCCCCCTTTTTGCGTAATTTCTCTCGCAACTGCTTTGCATCCACTCTGCCAAGGTTCTTTGAAAGAGCACTTTACCCAGGTGCCACCTATAAGCTTAACATGCGTTTGGTTCCATCTTCCTCGGTACCTAAAGCAATTATAAGGTCTACAATATGGATCGTAACAACCCATTCCTGGTGACAATGTCCACTCACATTCGCTTTTACCTACATTTTTCCCTCCCAGCTTGGTTCTGTTCAGACAGTAATTTCCTTTTCCTGGGTACTGTATTTTCCATGTACCTCCGTCTTCCTTCCAGAACCCAGTTCCATTATGCACTCTACTTAAGTCACTCACCAACCATTTAGGCTGGACAGGCTGGGCTACCCACAGCCAATCTTCAGCTCCTCCTGGACCTCCACGGAGCCAGCAATTACTGAGGTTAAAAGCTTTGGCTACCTCGTCCCCTAGAGTCAAAAATCGGTTTTCCCATCCCAGACTTCGATTTTGCCAATAGTATAGAAACATGATCATTACTAAAAATTTCATCTTGAGCTTATCATCTTTCTACACTTGATGTGGCAAGTGAATATACGGAAACAATTCAGTTAGTGTCTGCTCACCAGTTGCTGGAAGTTAAATAAGGGGCCTCTTTTCCTTATGGATCTATACCGTAGATCCTTTGGGTAAACACACGGAACTCCTCCCTGCCGCGATGGAGAGACGGGACGCAGCTTGATGCGAGCAAGATGTCGATTTTATTATAATTCTTTACATACATTTATACTAGTCCTAAGGTAGCGTGTTCTAAGCTAATTGGTTCACATTCCACATTAGGCACTCACAGATTGGCTAATGCTGATGCTAATGCAAAAAGTATTTTTCTAAACACCTATAAATCTATCTTGAGCAAGGACAACAGGATAATTGTTTTACAGTCTCACCAGCTGTCCTTGTAGGATGTCAGTACTCCCTATTCTGAAAGTTTTTATCTTATCTTTCCCAGGGCCTGTGGCCCACAAGTTCCAGCACATTTTCTTTTATCAACTGAGCAGTGCTGGGGGTTTTGCTGAGACCAGCTGAATCCTGTCCCACATCTCCCCCTTCTTGTTGCACAGTAAGAACTCTTTTTATGGAGCGTGCTATCAATCCTTGTAAGTATTGCAACAAACACGGCAAAAAAAGTAACAAGAAAACAAAGACAGCCAAAGCATACATAATCATTTTCACAAGACTCCTTAACCACCCTGACAATCCCCCTCCTTCAAAAAGTTTATCTAACCAATCCCAACTGTCGCTTTGTCGAAGCTTAGAGACCCCAGCTTTGAGCTGCTGGATGATTGTGGTAGGGATTCACGGAAGGGTCGTACACTCTTTGCCGGGATCCATCGGGGGCCTTTCTCTGTGGAGACACAAGCATAGCCTCTGCCCCATGTGATAAGGGGATACGGTCCCATGATCTTACCTGTTTCCGGATCACGAACCAACACGGGGGCTTTGACTCGCACCTCAAGTGAAGCATTCGTGTTAAAATGTCAGACTATCGGAGGGTTGCTATCTAACAAAGAGCAATTCAAAAAGTTAAAAACATACAAAGCTTTCTGCAGACGTTCCTCAGGAGTAGCAGTTCCTACTCCCCCTTTTTGTTGTTGTAACAAACGCTTCAAAGATTGGTGAGAGCGTTCAATTAGAGATTGACCTGTAGGGGAATAAGGAATACCAGTAATGTGAGTCACACCCCAGGAGTCAAAAAATGCTTTTGTTGCCGTAGAGACATAAGCAGGACCGTTGTCCGTCTTTATTTGTGAAGGTATACCTAAAGTAGCAAAAGCGCGCATCAAGTGTTTGCGGACATCACGTGCCTTCTCTCCTGTGTGGCAAGAAGCAAATAAAGCACCTGAAAAGGTGTCAATGGAGGAATGGACATATTTCAATTTACCAAACTCCGGATAATGCGTAACGTCTGTTTGCCATAGCTGTAGACTCTGTAGTCCTCTGGGATTAACTCCTCCTGCGACTGACGGGAAAGAATGCCTTTGGCAGTCAGGACATAGAGCAATAATGTTAGATGCTTGTTGAGAGGTAAGTCCAAACTGCCGTTTGAGACCTCCAGCATTCTGGTGAAAAAAGGAATGGCTGAGTTTAGCCTGTGCCACGCGATCCGGCAACACCTGTACTGGTAATGTCAGCAAATCGGCTCGTCGATTCCCTTCTGCAATAAAACCAGGTAGAGAAGTGTGTGATCTGACATGCATAACAAAATAGGGGTGAGGGCGAGAGTCCAAGAGAAAGATAAGTTCTTGTAATAAAGCAAATAGGTCAGAATGTGGGACGTTGCGTAACACAGATGCTTCAGCTCGCTCAACAATCCCCGCAACATAGGCTGAATCAGTGATGAGATTAAGCGGTGTGGACCACCTCCGAAAAACTCGAACAACCGCAGTTAACTCCACTATCTGGGGAGAACCAGGAACAGTCTCTATGTCCGAGTCCCAGCGTTCATGCTGGTTGTCCCACCATAAAATGACTGATTTGTGCGATTTTCCAGACCCGTCTGTAAATACAGTAAGGGCTTGTAATGGCTGATCACTCCTTTTCGGCTTGGGTATCAAGTGAAAATCGACATTAAGCAGCTTATGCGAAGGTGGGTAGGATGTGAGTTGGCCCGTATAGTCTGTCAGGTGTCTGACTGCTGATAAAGCCATTGTAGATACATATTTGTCACAGGTAAACAAATACAAGCAAAGTCTACTCCTGATAACGTTAACAAGCGTTGCCTGGCTTTAATTATCAAAGAAGCAAACATCTCATGCTGCGTCGAAATGGTTCTTGTAGATTGATTCGACAAGAAAACCCATTCGATAATCAGCAGTGGGTCTGATTTTTGAGAGTCCCATTGAAATATTAGTGCATGAGGCTGTCGAGCGGGGTTTAAAATAATTAGATAAAAAGGTAGTTCGGGAGCCCACCGGTGTGCTTGTTTAAGAGTGATTGCGGTAGCAACCTTTTGTAAGGAGTCAATGGCCTCAGGATCAAGACTGCGGTGGGAACGCAAGTCAGTATCTCCTTTAAGCAGTTCGAATAAAGGACCTAAGTCCGCATTAGAAATTCCCAACAGCGGTCGGACCCAATTGATTGTTCCCAGCAATTTTTGCACATCATGCAAGTTTTTTATATCTGTCTGTATCTGTAAAGGTTGAGGAACTATAGTTTGAGCCCTTATGCGCCAGCCTAAATATTTCCACGGCGGTGTTTTCTGAATTTTTTCCGGCGCGATACAGAGGCCTGCCGAATTAACGGCAGCCGTGACAAGGGCTACAGCTTCCTCCATGACCTCGTGATGTTGTGCAGCCACCAGGATATCATCCATATAGTGGTACAATAAGACACTAGACATTGCAGTCCTGACTGGACTAAGCACTTTGGCTACATACCATTGACATATCGTGGGGCTATTTTTCATTCCTTGTGGCAGCACAACCCACTGGTATCTTTGCAACGGAGCTTGCATGTTGACGCTTGGAACTGAAAAAGCAAATTTAGGAGCATCATTTGGATGCAGAGGAATATTAAAAAAACAGTCTTTGAGGTCAATAACAGTCAAGTGCCAATCTCGAGGAATCATAGTAGGGGACGGGAGTCCGGGTTGTAGGGCTCCCATGTCTTCCATAGCATCATTAATTTTTCTAAGGTCATGGAGCAAGCGCCACTTGTCGGTCTGTTTTTTAATAACAAAAACCGGTGAGTTCCATGGACTAGTAGAAGGTACAATATGTCCTTTCATTAGTTGCTCCGTAACTAATTCTTGAAGGGCGCGAAGCTTTTCTAAAGGTAGGGGCCATTGATCTACCCAAATGGGGACATCGGTTTTCCAGGTTAATTTTAGGGTGTCGCGCATTTCAATGGCCCCACCTAAAAATGGGTTTGAATGGACATTCCCCATTGTGATAGTACGTCACGCCCCCATAAAATCATGGGAACAGGTAATACAAAAGGTTTGACAGAGGCTATACGTCCTTCTGGGCCTTGAATTTGGATTAATTCCAAGCTTTGGTGGCTGCTGCCGGTTCCACCGATCCCAGCTAACGCCTGGGAAATATTGGCTAGGGGCCACTGTGGGGGCCATTTAGCTTGAGATATTACTGTAACATCAGCCCCGGTGTCAATAATTCCGTTTAACACCACCTGCTGCCCTCCGCGAATGAGGGTGCATTGGCATATAGGCCGTTTTTGGGAGAGAGACTGTACCCATAAGATTTGTGGGCTCCCCGTAGATCCGAACCCACCCTGCCTTTGTTGGAGCTGACTAGAAATTGGGCAACTTGTGCCTGTGGGAATCAGTATCAATTGCGCTATACGGCTATCTTTCGGTACAGTGCAAGGAGGAAACGGGGTCCATGCCATAATCTTAATTTCATCAGTGTTATCAGAGTCAATAACACCTGGTAACACAAAAAGCCCTGACAATGTTGTAGATGATCTTCCTAATAATAAGGCTTGTGTTTTAGGGGGTAAAGGTCCCGAGACATTTGTTGACAATAGGTGGACCGAGGAATCGAGTAACGTTACTGTGTGAGCGGTTGCCAGGTCCAGTCCGGCGCTGCCTGTTGTTGCTGGGCGAAGACCTGAGGCACTGCTGCTTCCCTCCGAGGGGGTTGAAGCGTCGGCTGTGGTATTTGTGTCTGCACGCGTCGCTGCTCCGCACTCCGTAGCCGGTTTCCCTGTATCAGTTGTCCCTGAAAATCGTACTTGGACCGACATTGATTAGCATAATGACGCCCTTTTCGGCACCTGGGACAAATCCCAGGGGCTTGGGATCTAGCACTGGTATTAGCATTTAGACAATTTTTCTTTAGATGCCCGGGTTTGCCACAACCATAACAGTTTCCTGGTCCCGTTGGACCATGCATAGCTGCGAAAGCAGTGGCCATGGCCTCAAATTTATGATCCATAGTACCAATTCTATTACAAGCCTCCACCATTTCAATTAATGTAGGGTTCGGGTTTGGGAGGGATTTTAACAATTTTTTGCAATCCGCGTTAGCATTTTCAGCAGCCAGTTTTAGCAACAAAATTTCGCGTGCCTCTGTGTTATCTATTTGGCGTTCCAAGGCTTGTTTTGGTCTGTCAATAAACTGCATATAAGGCTCTCGGGGTTCCTGGGTAATAGTAGTAAAAGCCTTTTGCGGTTTCTGAGAATCGGGAACCTTGAAAAAGGCCTTTTTCGCTTCTTCACGAGTTGCCTCGAGGGCCTCCCGTGGAATTCGAGCTTGATTTACAGGGTTAGTGTGCTGACCTGTGCCTGTGAGGTGCTCCAAGGTCAGTGCAGCAATAGCGTTATTATTATGACCTACATAAGTTAAAAGGAGTGCTTGGAGTCCCCCTCTCCAATGAGCCTCCCACAAAGTATATTGTGTCGGCGTCAATAGCAATCGCGCTAAGGATTTTAAATCATGCGGAGTCATAACATATGTATCAAAAACAGAGGATAACAAGCTTGCAAAATACGGCGAGGAAAGTCCATGTTCAGTGACAGTACGGCGCAACTCCTTAACTACCGGAAAAGATAGAGCTTCCCACTGTGCCCCCCGACCTTGATAAATCACGGGAGCTACTATCATTTTAGCAATCTCTAGTTCTCCTTCCTTTAAGGCTTGGCGCCTTATGTTAGCCCACACATCGTGTGGGTCGGGGGGGTAGAGGTCTGGCTCCTTTTCAGGGTCCACTGGTCCCGGATCAAAGGGATCCTCCTCTGGGGGATACCCCGCAGCACACACCTCTAGTGGTGCAATGGATTTTTTACCCTCCGACGATAACGGAGGTATCGCAGGAGAGTCTTCCTCTCTCTCTGCTTCATCTTTGTGACTTTTTTCCTGGGCTTTTAAAGTTTCAAAAATACTTCTCCACCACGGAAGCATATGCCGTGCTTCAGCATTCCCCGTAGTCGCTGCATCCCATAATTTCACTCCCACATCGTCCCAAAGTTCTCGCGTAAAAATAGTGGATGCAGTCACAGTGGGTATTTTCACTTGCACCCATTTAAGTATCGTTTTAAGATCATGCCCAGAGATATTCTTTCCATGCTTTTTAAGGAGAGCTTTCATAAGCTCATATACGTCTCTCTCAGGGGAAGACGCTTGATTCCCCATGTTTCCCACACTTCACCTCTCTACTCCGGAGGGATTGATTGCCGGCCGGCTCCTGCTTCCTTTCAGCAGCTCATTCAAAGTTCTGTGGGACTCGCAGCAAGTCGCTCAGCTAGGCGATTCATAAACCCATCACGTCGGGGTCACCAATTTGCCGCGATGGAGAGACTTGATGCAGCTTGATGCAAGCAAGATGTCGATTTTATTATAATTCTTTACATACATTTATACTAGTCCTAAGGTAGCGTGTTCTAAGCTAATTGGTTCACATTCCACATTAGGCACTCACAGATTGGCTAATGCTGATGCTAATGCAAAAAGTATTTTTCTAAACACCTATAAATCTATCTTGAGCAAGGACAACAGGATAATTGTTTTACAGTCTCACCAGCTGTCCTTGTAGGATGTCAGTACTCCCTATTCTGAAAGTTTTTATCTTATCTTTCCCAGGGCCTGTGGCCCACAAGTTCCAGCACATTTTCTTTTATCAACTGAGCAGTGCTGGGGGTTTTGCTGAGACCAGCTGAATCCTGTCCCACACTCCCGAGGTCTACCTGATGGCTACCGGTCTGACCCACTCCTTGTAAGAGTTAGTTCTAGTCTCCCACCCTAAACTTCCATTTTTCACTTTTTCAAATCAAGGTCTGGTATGGCATGTGCTTCCACTGCTCAACGCCTACTGGGTTGCAGCCAGTAACGGAGTTTAGAATTTCTTATTGTGGCAATTGACAGAGGTCAATCCAGCCTTGCCCTTGATTTTTAACTTATCAAATACTACTAATGGAGTCTTTTTCTACGGAAGGCTAGCTGCAGTTTCCCCTCCTCTTCCTTTAGCTCCCAAGTCCAGTTTTCCAGGGCCTTGGACGTCTTGACTCGAATATGACGAGTCCACCCGTGTTTGGCCGTCTTAACTGCTGTTTCCGCGGTTAATAACGCTTGGTACGGTCTCTGCCACTTTGCCACCAGTGGTGCTTCTTTCCATTCTTTAATTAGGACCCAACCTCCCCGTTGGATGCTCTAGACAGCAAAGTCCAAAGGCAGTGTCTGTGCCAGCTGAGCTTCCTGTCAAAGAGATTTCACAAGAGACAGTATCCCGGCCACATATTGTTTCAAGTAGACGTCACTTATTTCTACCTCCCCACTAGGTCGAGAGTTAGCAGGGTAAGGGATTCCAAACATTCATTCAAAGGGGGATAGTTGAGTATCTCCTCTGGGTTTGGCCCCTATGCTAGCTAAAGCTAATGGTAGAAGACATATCCATGGCATTTTGGTTTCCAAAAATAATTTCAAAAGATGCTGCTTAATTCCCCCATTCATCTTCTCTACTTTCCCTGAACTCTGGGGCTTCCACAGAGTACGGAAATCTCATTGTATTCCTAAGGCCACCACAACCCCTTGAAGAATTTTTCCAGTAAAATGTGTTCCTCTATGTGAGTCTATTGCCTCTATTACTCCCTATCTAGGAATTATTTGTCCTAAAAGCACTTTAATAACTGATCCCGTAGTTGCTGAAGCAACTGGAAATGCTTCTGGCCACCCGGTTAGCTGGCATACTATTACCAGAAGATCCTGTTCAGGGAAAGGAAGAAATCTTCCTGTTCAGGGCATTTCAGTAAAATCCACCTGACATCGTTGGAATGGGCCCAAGGTCGCCCTCCTCTAGCACCTTCCCTTGTAAATTGACCTTAGCACAAATTAAACAACCCTCAATTGCCCTTTTTGCTTGTTTTGTGAGCACGACTAGCAGCAAGTGATAAGGACATAAGCAATAAAGACACGCAGAGCAACAGACACAGCAATCCTCTCCCTTTGTTCATGAACAAACTAAATCCCTAGGCACAAACGTTCAGCATCTTCGTGTCATGGGCCTGCGCTCAAAAAGGACACTTTTCTTCTCCAGACGGACACCAACTGAGGAAATAACACTCTCGGTAATGATGCTGAGGGGAAGAGGGATTGAGATAGGGAGTTCAAAAGTGAGCATGTCACACCTTGACCTGTGGAGGGGCTACCACTTCCCGTTGCAGGAAAACATCTGAAAAGGAGCATTTGCCTGGCAGTTTCGCCTTTAAAATGCTACAGGCACATTAACAGGTGACCCCATGAAGATACTGGAAGGAAAGAGACAGCTCCAGCTCCAATTTTTTTGCAGCCAGTTTAATGTTTGCATGATGTTAAGGGTTGCAAAACCAGTTTGCCGTTAAGCAGAGGCATCTAGAAGCAAGTGCTTCCTCCCACACCAATCTAAAGCTTGTATCCATCATTATTGGGGGAAATTGGGACCCAGTTACACTCGTACCAATCAGGAAAAACTTTCCTAGTTTTTCAGCTTCAAGGAAGTAGAATCGCTGTCATCTGAAAGGTATTCAAGGGGAATTTCTCTACATTTGTCTGAGCGAGAGTGAAAGGTTTTTCAGTGCAGTTTCCACCCAAACACTTTCCCCAGCACAAGCTTTGGGAATCACCTGGAGAAACGGGTGATGTTTCTGTCTCCAGGTGTGACTGGTGAAGAAGGAACGCTTTACGGCCGATGAAGAAGAGGATTTCAGCTTTCAAGCAGCAACTTCTGGACACTGCAATGGGGGAAAAAAGGCACTGGGCTTTCCAGGCCACACCTCTAGACCTGGACTGCAATTCCACAACCACGCTCTGCCCTTTTGCAAAGGGACAGAGTGCAAATGGCAGAAAAACCTGAGGCACAAGCGCTCAGGAAGAGGCAGAGCAAAGCCAGAGGACGCAGGCAGAACTCCGAGGGGACACGCCAGCTGGTCTGATGCCGCCACTTCAGAGCTTCTGGGCATCCTCTGGGCACAGGAGGGGAGCTGGAGGGCAGTCCCGCTGCCCCAGGGGCTGCCTTGCTCTCTGGCAAGCCAAAGGGCCGCCCGGCATGGGGCCTGCAGGGCCTCATGGGCCACCCTCCCAGACACAGAAAGGTCCGTTGGTGACGTCACCGGCCGGCCGTTGGCCAACTGGCACCCCTGTGGCTGACCCACAGCTCGCTCAGCAGCCAGAGATTCCTGCACCAAGCCTGCTTGGTAGAGGAGGAGGCGGCAAAGGGAGGCCAGTGCCCACATTGGGTGGGACGAGCGCCCACATTGAGTGGGCCCAGCCAGAAGGGGCTCCTCGGAAGCCCGGAGGATGCCCAAGCACCGAGAGAAACGCAAGTGGGCTGCGGCCAGCAGCAGCGGCAGCAGCAGCGATGGCCAAGGAGTTGAGCCCATGGAGGTCGACCCACCCCTGAAGAGGGAGAAGGAAGAGCCCATGGAGGTCGACCCACCCGCCAAGAGGGACGAGGGAGAGCCCATGGAGGTCGACCCACCGGCAGAGGAGCCAATGGAGGTGGATCCCTCTCCCGCAGGCCTGACGGGGCACACCTCCACCGTGGCCAGGCTGCCTCCAGCAGCAGCGGGCCCAAAGCGCCGCAGGACCCCCGCCGGCTCAAAGGGACCCTCCGCAAAGCCATGGTCCAGCAAGCGGCGCCGGCCCCGCGGCCGACGCTAACCGTAAGTGGGCCATCCACACCGCCATGCGGCAGGCTCAGCAGGAACATCAGCCGGCTGTCAAGCCGCCGAGGAGCCCTGCTTTCCCTCCCCACACCCCCGCCCCTCAGCAAGGGGGGCTATCTCCTCTGCCCTCAGGCCTGGGCAAGAGGAGAGGAGAGGAGAGGGGCTGCCCTCTTCTGCCCGGCAGCCCCACAGCACCAGCACCAGACCTTACCGCTCCCGACAACTCCCCGAGAGGAGGCTGGAGCCAGGGGGCTGTCGCTCTCTTCTCCCAAGGCACGAGGGACAGGACAAGGGGAAACGGCCTCAAGTTGCGCCAGGGGAGGTTGAGAGGGGAGACTGGGAAAGAGTTCTTCCCTGAAGGGCTTGACAAGCATTGGAACAGGCTGCCCAGGGAAGGGCTTGAGGCACCCTCCCGGGAGGGATTTCAAAGACCTGTAGATGTGGGCCTTAGGAACGTGGTTGAGCTGCGGACTTGGCAGTGCCAGGCTAACAGCTAGACTCCATGAGCTTCCATTTCTTTTCCAACGTAAACGATTCTGTGATTTCTCTTTCAGAGCCGCGGGGAAGAGGCGAGGAGAGGGGCTGCCATCTTCGGGCCGGCAGCCCCATAGGACCAGGAGGAGTCCCTTGGAGACGGCTGAGACTGCTGGAGAGCGTCGGAGACCACCAGAGACCGGCGGAGACCACAGGACACCATGGGAGACCACCGGAGAGGATCAGACACTGGCAGTGTCCTGCGGCCTCCGGTGGTCTCACACTGGAGACCGTCGGAGTCCGCTGGAAACCGCCAGAGTCCATCGAAGACCACCGCAGACTGCCAGCCACCGGTGGCCTCCGATGGTCTCCAGCGGTGTCCGGCGGTCTCATCAATGGAGACCACCGGACACCGCAAGAGAATGCTGGGGACCATCGGAGACCGCCGGACACCGCTGGAGACCGTCGGAGAACACCGGAGACCATCGCAGAACACCAGAGACCGCCGGAGACCGCCGGAAACCACTGCAGATCGCCACAGCCTGTTGGACTCCCCTGGAGCGCCACCCAGGTTATTGGGGCCTGGAGTTGGCATTGTTTCAGGCTGAGGATGAGAAAGCCAGTGGCAGGGGGCTGTCCTCAGCCAGACCTCGCCTCAGCTAACGCATGGGTGGGGGAAAAAAGCCAGACCCACCCTGGCCCTGCGCAGAGAACAGCAACAGATCATCAAAGACAGCAGATGCCAGAAACATTCCAGATGCAGAGACAGCTCTTCCTTTGGAGAATCAGAAGAGTTCCCTTCCGAGAGAAAGAAGTTTGGCCAAGACTGGCCAAGAAACAATACAAAAACCAATCAAATACAATAAAGAACCGCTAAAAACACAATCAAAAAGCCAGGAGAAAGGGTCAGCCCTTGGCATTGCACAGCTTCCTCCAAAGCATCCCCACCAAGCTCCTCGTCATCGACCTCTATGAGGACTGGATGCCAGCCATGGAGAGGAGGAGCAAGCAGGCCGACGCGGGAGAGCTGAAAGCGTAAGTGTGGGCAGCAGCCTGCCTGTTGAGCAGGAGCCCTGAGCGCTGGCTGAGAGCACCTGGAAAGCTGCGCAACACAGCCGCTGCCTCCCACCTGCCTTGGGCAAGCTTTGGCCATGGCTGTGGGCAACGTCTGCTTTCTTCACCTTGTGCTCCTGTTCCCTCAGGGTGGCCGAGAACTTGCCAGCAGCACATGTCCTCCTCCTGAAGCGGCTACTCCCCGTCCTGCAGCACATCGGCCACAACGCCTGCACCAGCAGGATGAGCTGCAGCAACCTGGCCATCTGCCTTGGGCCAAACCTGCTGAGCCCACCCAAGGAGGACCTGCTCCCGCTGGAGGTCCCGCTGGAGGGCACTGGGAAGGTACGCTGGATGGAGCAGCCGGCTGCAGCCTTCCCGGCCCAGCAGAGCTTGGCGGTTGAGAGGTGCCTGGCTGCCTCCTTCCTCTCTACTGAGCAAATGCTGGTGGGGAGGGCTGGGCTGGGGGGGGGTGGCTGCCTGGAAGAGCAGCCCCACAGCCTTCTGCGTGGAGGCAAGGGTGAGGAGTGGGAAAGGCTGCTTGCCACCTTTTCAGCCACCTGCCCTGCAACCGAGGCTGTGATGTGTGCAGCTGAAGGTGCTGGTGGAGTTCCCCATGGAAAAGCCCTGTGAAATCTTTGGGGAAGAGATGGCCGGCCCTTCCAGTCCTTCAGCTGAGGAGTCGCCAGCACCCACGCACACAGCCACAGGTAGGAGGAGGGACTGAGCGTTGTCACAGCCCGAGCGGAAAGCTGGTCTAGGGCTTTGGGTGGCTTTGGCTTTAGCTGTTGTCCACTTCCAACAAGTCACTTTGCTGCATGTGCTTTTGCTTCCCAGAGCTGCCTTTGGAAGAGCAACGGGACCACGCAGGCGAGGCAGACGTGGAGCACGAAGCAAAAGCCTTCCTGGATGCACCACCCTCTCTGCTCGTCCTCCAGAAAGCAGCAGGGGTAGATACGGTGGAAGGATCGCCAACGGCAGAGGTAGGGCAGGTCCACAAACTCTGGGACAAGGCGTCTCCTGGAGGAGGAGTTCCTGAGGAGTCCAAGTAGCTGCTCTGCCTCTTCCTGGTATTTCAGCTCTTGTGCCTTTGGGTGGGGCTTGTTCATCCCCCTTGGAATGGTGCCTTGTAAGTAAAACTGGAAGGGGTCTTTCTCCAATGCGTTAGGCACGTCCTCAGCCAAAGGACAGGCCTACAAAAGACCTACAGAAGGACAGCTTCCAGAAGCAAAGCCACCACAGAAGGTGCTGTTGCACCAAAGGGACATGCGCAGAGCTCTGTCTCAGGAGGGTGAAGAAACTGCAGCAGAATGAAGCGGGCAAGGCTCTTCTTGCCTGGAGGGGGACCGCAGGCTCCCTGCTGAACGGCCCCCCAAATGAACTGAGTGTCACACCCCGCTGTGAACACTATGTTCCCCCGGGAGGCCCCTGGGAGAAAGGGCTAATGCAAACCAGACCAGGGATCTTCTCTAGCGAGCGATTCGCCCAGCAGTGGCTTACTCCTCCAGGACGTCCCTTGTCACCTGCTAACGCCAACATTTCTGGTTTAGGCACCCGCCGCTTTGCCTCCAACCGCCCCAGAGACCACGCAAGACTCCCTGGGATGCGCCCAAGAACAAAGAAGGAGCCTTTCAGAGGAAAGAAGGTACAAGGAGTCAGCTTGGGTTCAATCAAGAACTGGTTCACCCAGCTGATCCCGGCTAGAGCTATCTAACCACGCTGTGGGATGGAAAGGTTTGCAGGCTCCCTCCAGGAAACTGAAAACCCAAGAAAAAGAAAGAGAGAAGAGGCCTGCTCAGGGGAGAGGCACTGCCAACAAGAAGAGACAAGAAGGAAGAGAGAGAAAAGACGGGCACTGCAACAAAGCGGCAAGGTCCAGAAGGTGCAGAAGCCCAGGTGTGTCCCAGGCTCTGCTGCTGCCCATCTTTCCCAACTCTGAGAACTGCTCCAAGGCAGTGCAAGTCCGCTGGCAAGGGAGGGCGAGGGATGGTGCTGCGCAGGGTCTGGAAAGAACTCCATGGCAGCTCCCCAGGGGCTCCCGATGGAGCCCTGCTGCGTGGCACAGGGCCACCGTGCATCTCCCCACACGCACAGTCTCTGAGGGCACTTCCCACGGGGAGAAGGTGCCAGAGCCATCCCCTGCTCCATGCCCGCAACAGCTCTCTCTTCTGGGCTAGAAACAGCTCCCTGTCAAGGGTGTTTCCCACAGAAAGGGGAAGCAAGTCCTGCCTCTTCCTGCCCTTGGGCTTTCATCAGGGCTTTCTGACTCTGTCCTTGTAGGTGCCCATTTCCTGTCACCGGCTGAACCCCTGCAACTCCTGGGCTCCTGCACCTGATGTCCCGCATCATTCCCGGGGTTCGGGTGGCAGCGAGCACTGGCCGTCATGAGCTGAGGATACCCAGCTGTGAGAGTGCAAGAGTGGGAGACTGAGGAGAGCTGCTGGCGGTGAGCGACAGCTTCCCCTCCCTTCCTCTCTGTAGTGACCAGACTGTTATGCCTGGAAGAAGCCACCTGAGATGCCTCACCTCAGCTGAGGCATCTCAGCTCCTGAGATGCCCAAGGAAGGGAGGGGAAAGCGACGGATGCGAACAGCAGTGAAGGGAACACAAGAAGTGGACTAAACATTCCCTTTCTTCTTCAGGGATCCCTCCCCAGGCAGGCGGGAAGCCACAGAAGACCACAGCCTGGAGAAAGCCCTGCCTCAGGTGGAAGAGGAGCAGCAAAGGCAGAAGGAAGAAGCGTTCCCTCCTAGTGGGTGTCCTGGCTGCTCCTGGAAGGGAGGGAAAAGCTGTCAGTGCTCCCCAGTGGCCCCAAGGGAAGCGGTGGGGCAAGCCCTTTTGGAAGGAGAAAGGTCCACAACCTGTTGTGTGGGGCAGTAATAGGGGTGTGTGCTGCATGGCTCTGTTTTGAGCAGGGGGTTCCTCCGGCTGAGCTCCAAGGGTCCCTTCCCAGCCTAAGTCATGCCCTGGAGCAGTAGGTGAGGGAGTGGGGACAAGGCCAGAGAAAGGGGATGCATCCAGTGATGAGGCAGCACGAAGGGGAGGCAGCCGTTACCTGTGGGCATGGTCCGAGTTGAAGAGGAAGGGAAAGCAAAGCTGTAGAAGGACACGGAAGGCTAAAGGAGAAGCACATGAGTTTGCCAGCCCTGAGAGATCTCAGTTCATGCGAGAAAGCGCTTCTCCTGCCTCTCAGTTTGACACCAACGTCAGTGTTGGGGGAGCCGGGAAATCCCGGGGCTGCTGCTTGTGGACGGGGGTTGTTCAGTGACCTCCTGGCTGTTCCTCCCTTCCCAAGGTGTGAGGATCTGGCCAAAGGGAATGCTCTCCTGCGGGAGCACCTCGAGAAAGCGAGTGAGGTGACTTCAGCCCTTAAAGGAGATGTTGGAAAACTGAGGGCGGATTGGATGAGGGCGCAGGAGGAGCTGGAAGCGAAGGAGAGAGAATGGCACCGGGAACGTGAGGTGAAGAGGGGCTGCGGGAATGTCCGAGGTGATGCCAGCGTGGCCTGAGAATGCGTTTTATTTCTGGCCCAGACACCTCGCTGTGAGAAGGTTGTGGCTCTGATGAGGATGTGCTGGTGTTGAGGAGCAGAAGACGGGACTGGGTGTCAGCACCCAGTGTCAGCAAATGGGTCAGGAGGGGTGTCAGCAAATGGTGGTGATGGAAGAGGCCCCCCTGCTGTGGCCGTGCTGCTCGGTCCTAAAGGCCAGTGCTGCTGCTGCTGGGCGCTGTCGGGCAGTGACACAGGAGCGCTCGTCTCTCTGGTAGTTCTTCAATCTCCGCCTGGAGCCGTGAGAGCAGAGAGGTCTGTGTGTTTTCAGATTGCGAGCAGCCAAGGGAAGACCAAGAGGGGCCTCCCTCACCCACAGCAAACATCTCAGCCATTTATCTTATTGCATTATAAGCCTTCCTTAATGCCGTGAGTGTGCCTGACCTACTGTTGAATGCTCCTCTTCTTTGTGCTGCTTTGTGGAAATCATCCCAACTGCCCTTTCTGGGCCATAGGATGTGCTCTTGGGTTTGGAAACGAGAATGTTTTTACATTCAGACCTTGTTTGTCTGGAGGGGCTTCTGTTTCTAAGCGAAGGCGTGTTAAGATCCCTCCTACGCTGAAATTCAAAGGGTTTAAGGTCAGTACAGTCAGAACCACCGGGCTGGTTTTCTACCACCTTCCCTGAGATAAGTGCTGCTGAGCCTCAAACAGGCTGGATTCCAGGTTCTCGTACACAGAAAGCCCGTTTCTGCCATTTCAAATAGCAACGTGGGCCCCTCGGAGGGAATGGCCGGGCTTCCCTTGTCACCTGGCAGAGCACAGAGAGCCCAGCCCAATGTGATGGCAATAACCGCATCTGAAATTGCTGCTCTCTGATCCCTGGCACACGGGGAGCTGCGCCCACACCGTCTGTGCCAGCAAGAAAAACAATGGATGGACAATGGAGGCTGTATCTTCCAGGAGGACAACAAGCCCCTGGTTCTGATGACACCACTCTCTGGCCCTCCAAAGTAAATATGCTCCAGTTTAACAGACATCAGCGACGGGCAAGAAGCCCTGAAGACTGGCGAGAATTCCAGAGAGGTTCCCCTGCTGCTGGTGCCACCAGTTCTAGGTCCTGCACCACACTTAACATGCCTTCGCTTAGAAACAGGAGCCCCTCCAGATTTTCTGCGGGAGGCTCTGGCTTCACCCTGAAGGGCAGCGTCGTGCTCACAACGTCCACAAGCAACAGCCTCGAATTCTGAAGATCCCACGTCAAACTCCTGCATAAGGCAAGACCGATGTTCAAAGGCACAGAAAAACAATCCAAGACCAGAGAGAAACTTCAGGTTTCAGGAAACATCTCCATGGTTTGATTATGGCTCAACTCAGAGCCAAGTTTTGCTGGCCATGGAAGTGGAAAGCACACAGGATGCAATAAACCCTGGTGGAACGATGACCACCTTTATCATCACGGACATCAAACAACGCCCTGCCCCAGGGTCTCCTCCCTGCCCTTACCTGGCCTCTGCCAGCTGCTCGGAAAGGCCTTCTCTGTCCCGCTCCACGGCTGCCAGTGGCACCTCCAGGGCAGCTTTCTCCCGCAGCAGCAATTCCTTCTCTGCGGACACCTCGGCCAGTGCCTGCCCTTGGCCAGAGGACTCCTGGCACAACTGCTCCAGGCCACTGCGAGCCCACTCTTGCTGCCGGGGAACCTGAAAGCGGGACCAAATGCAGCCAAAGCCCTTGATGCAGCCCTGGGCTTTCCCTCAGACAAAGGACTCAGAGCTACACAGTTTGTCTCTTTTGCCGCGGGTGAGAATAGTGGATTCATGGATTCCATCCTCTCTCGGCAGCTTATCAAAGCCAAAAAGGAGGCCAACACAGGCACAGCTTCACCCAGACAAGCAGCCAAACGCCCACCCAGAAGCACCAGCATTTTGGTCCCACCTGGATGAGTTTCTCTTGGCTTTCTTCCTTCTCCTCTGCCCGGATCCTCAGCGCTGCCCGCAGCCCCTCTTCTTGCTCCTCTGCTTCCTTCAGCAGCTGCTCCAGGGGGGCTTTCTCTGCGCAGAGCTCTCCATCTGTTCTTCTACACAAGCGCGGCTTCTCCTGGGCAGAGACCTTTGCTCTCTCCATCTCCTCCACTTTACCCGACAGAGCTCCATTCTCTTGCTCCAGCCACCGCCACGGAAGCACAGAGGAAATAAAATACAGTCAGGTTTACAGTCAAGAAGAGAGCAGCAACTCCCCATCCCCTGCGTGTCTCTGACATACTCCCAGTTCAGCGCTCCCAATCAGCACGTGAGGACAGACTGCCCCAAAGACCTGCCTGCTCTCACCACCATTTCCCAAGAAGGAGACCAACATTGTACTTAAACAACAGTGGGAGAACAGAAGAGGAGCAACACAGTAGTGAAAAGACGGGCAGAGGTGGAGCTGAGGGACAGGGGTCAGTGGAGGATTTGGCGGTGTGAGGGTAGCGGTTGGACTCGAGGACTCGAAAGGTCCCTCCCAACCTCCATGATTCTACGCGTCTATGATTGTCCCTGTCTGCTGCTGCCAGAAACAGCATCTGTGGTGGCCTTGCTATCACAAGGTGACCATACCTTCGCCAGGGCCATGGTAAGCTCATCTCTCTTTTGCTTCAGCAGATCCCTCTGAAGGTGCGATTGCTCCAGTGTCTCCCTCACGACCACCAACTCACGCTGTAATGAGGAATGTTTTTCTCCAAGTGCCTCCGAGTCCTTCAGTCTCTGAGAAGGGGAGAGACAAACAAGGTTTGAACATGAAAACATTCTCGTTTCCAAACCCAAGAGCACATCCTATGTCCCAGAAACGGCAGTTGGGATGATTTCCAACCCCTTTCTATTTACACCTCAAGAACGCTGGCATTTCCTGACCAGACCTGCATCACTCTTTGTCCTTGATGGAGGGGAAACATTCAGCACTGAGAAAGTAAAACAAGCTTCCAGAAATCACAGAACCTTTCCAAAACATTCAGGTGCTCACAAATTAACAGCTTCCTGCCTCCTGGTTCTCTCTCTCCTCTTTCCTACACTGGATACCAGCCTGGCCAAAGTTCTTCTGGGGGTCAGACAGACGTTGAAAGTCCAGATGGCTATTCCCACAATCACTTTTGCCTTCAGCGGGGAATGGATCAAAGAGCCTGCAAGCTCTTTGGGGAGACGGCTATGAATTTCCCATCCAATAATCACAGGATCACAGGATGATTCAGGTTAAGATGCTTCATGCTGCAAAATGGCCCTTCTTGCCCCCAAGGCCTTCTGCACTCAGGCTTGCAAGGAACACCCCGGCAAGTGGCTGCTCAGAGGCTGACGACAATATCTACAGAACAAACATTTCAGGAAGGTGGTGTGAGAATAAACCGAAAATGTTGTACCAACAAATCACAAAGAGGAGGAGAATTACACAGTAGGTCAGGCACACTCGCGGCATTAAGGAAGGCTTATAATCCAATAAGATCAATGGCTGACGGTAACCCAGACTTTGAAATTGCCTCCTGACACCGAAGGCTGTGCTACTTCTGTTTGCAGAGAGAAAGGAACCCCAGAGAGATCTGAAGGGAAGCCACATTTTTTCTGCAGGACATCTGGCCTCAGCTTCTACTCACCGGTGCGTGGCAGTCTTCATTTCCCCGAAACGGCGGCAGAAGGTGTCCACCTGACGCCACAGGCCGAGCAGACGGCCACGTTCACCCCTTCTGAACTTGTCATAAAGCTACAGATGCAGAGAGAAAAAGAAATGCCAGCTCAGCCTTCGCCGTCACTGCACAAGTCTTTCAGCTGGGAAAGGGTCACACCACCGTGGCCAGGTCTCCTTCAAGAACTACTCCAACAGGGCATTGGGGACTGAAGAGCCACCACAGGAGCAGCCTCAGCAGAGCTGCCACCCGACTGCACAGGAGGGAACACCCACCCTTGTCCTGCAGGAGGGGACATCAGCAAAGCAAGTGACCCTCATTCAGCATCTCCCCTTGCAGAGGTGTCTCACACACAGGTGTCTTGGGGGAGGACGACAAAGACAAGCCCCTCCAAGGCCACTCTCACATTTGCTGTCGGTGAGGGAGGCCCCTCTTGGTCTTCCCTTGGCTGCTCACAATCTGAAAACACACAGACCTCTGTGCTCTCACGGCTCCAGGCGGAGATTGAACAACTACCAGAGAGAACTACCAGCAGCAGCAGCACTGGCCTTTAGGACCGAGCAGCACGGCCACAGCAGGGGGGCCTCTTCCATCACCACCATTTGCTTCCATCACCACCACCCCTCCGTCTCCCAGCCCTGTCTGCTCCTCAACACGAACACATCCCCAACACCAGCACATCCCCAACACCAGCACATCCCCAGCACATCCTCAACACCAACACACCCTCAACGCCAACACACCCTCAACACCAGTACGTCCTCAACACCAGCACATCCCCAGCACCAACACATCCCCAACACCAGCACATCCCCAGCACCAACACATCCCCAAAACCGCCACAACCTTCTCACAGGGAGGTCTCTGGGCCAAAAATAAAACACATTCTCGTGCCACGCTGGCATCACCTCTGACATTCCCGCAGCCCCTCCTCACCTCACGTCTGTTGCGTTAATAGGCAAAATAGTTTTGGCAGAAAATAAACCCCCTTGCGTTCTAACGCTCCTCACCGAGGTGGGAGGCTAGGTGCGGCTAGGTTTAAATCCTGAGGGATGCCCAATTCACCACTATCAGTCCAGTCGTGTTTAATATATTTAACTGTCACGAGTCCAGATACAGTCATAGTGGACTGCACCTTCAGTCTAGTCGTGCTCATGAACTAGCACGGCCGCACTCTAATGTTTGGTGGCGTTCAATGGGAAACCGAAACGGCTAGCTACTTAAGCAGTGCAGTTTATTTCAGCAACAGATACAAAGGTTCTTATGGTTTGCCGGTGATAAATACACTGTCTGCAAAGCACGTGCAAGTAAAATATGGTTTGTTCATGGTACAAAGCGTGCGACAAAGTTCCAAACAATACAGCCTGGCTATAAATGTAACAAAAATAACCCTCTAGAGAGATTTCTAAGTTTCCCGAGGAAGCACTCGGTATAGTCTAAGTCTTACCCAAAGGCCTCCCTATGGGGGGGAAGAAAGGCTCAGCCCCTCGACTGGTCCCGCAAGTCAAAGGCAGTCCGTGACGGGGTCCTCCCTGACCTCTTCACGATGGTGTCTTCCCTAGCATCCCCCCTTTCTTGGGCTAGTTTTATACTATGTTTTACCTTCAAGGTGGAGTTTGAGTGACTCTAGTCATAAATACCTTTATCAGGCTTGGTGTAAAATTCTCTCGCCTCGCTTTTAAAGGTATAGTTTACGAAAAATTCAGGGCGCAGACTCAAGGACGAGTGGTTGCACCTTGGAGGCGGGTAGCCTTTGGGCTGGAGGTGTGTTTTGGTACTATCATGACATTATAATGAGCAAAGTTCGCACAAAGGACAGCATTTTGTCAAAATCTGACAGACTGTTGGCTCAGGGTAGCAAATATGCAGCTTATCACTTCCATAGGATCACCTCGTTCCCGTATCTGCTGTATTCTACCCTGGAAACGCTTCCATTTTATACCTTTCCTTAATGTGTGAACAATGCTATATTTTTAATAAAATTTTTACTTTAGGAATTATTCCACACACGTTCCCGGTGCCATTCTCTCTCCTTCGCTTCCAGCTCCTCCTGCGGCCCCATCCAATCCGCCCTCAGTTTTCCAACATCTCCTTTAAGGGCTGAAGTCACCTCACTCGCTTTCTCGAGGTGCCCCCGCAAGAGGACGTTCCCTTTGGCCAGATCCTCACACCTTGGGAAGGGAGGAACAGCCAGGAGGTCACTGAACAACCCCCGTCCACAAGCAGCAGCCCCGGGATATAGCAGGAGGACCCCTGGGATCAAAAGATACTCTATACTGTGAAATACCACAGGATAATGAAACATGGGAAGGCCCATTCCCTAACGGGGCTTGGGCTTTGAAGGGCCATTACTGGATTTGTGGGCAACACGCCTACCAAAGGTTACCTCCAAAGCGCTCAGGGATACGTTCTATAGGATATATGAGACCGTTATTTTCCTTATTACCACAAGGTCAAGGAAACGAGTTAGGGGTTAATGGATAGGATGATCTGATAAGAGAACGACGAGCAACTGATAAATCCCTAACTAAAGGGGGTTCCCAATCATGGGGAAAAGATGAATTATACATCAGATGAACCTGAACGAATTATACGGTATTCTGGACCAGCAGCACGGAATCCCCACCAGGTGATTTCTGGAGCAAGAGACCCCATTTATAATTTAAATAGGATAGTTAGATTACAAGCCGGTTTTTGCAATTTTACCTAACCAGAGCGCTGAGGCTCTTGACTTTCTCGCAGACCAATCTGCTCAGATGAGGAATGCAATTTTCCAACACCCAAGGGTCCTAGATTATTTGCTAGCAGAAGAAGGGGGAGTTGGTGGAAAACTAAAGGAACCCAGCTCTTGTTTAAACCGGGAAAGGATGGGAATTAGACATGTTCTCGTGGTTGCCTGGTGGACCATGGGTTAAACGCATGGTGGTTTTCTCCCTTTGTGCGGTAGCAGCTCTGATTTTTGTACCATGTAGGATACCTTGTTTCATGCGGCTCATTCAGCATGGAGTCAGAAGAATGCAAGTCGTAGCTGTGCCCAGTGACCCAGAATTAGCTACAAGGGGACCGAAGATGATGGCTCTGCAAATAGCTCCAAAACCAAAAAGAAGACAAGAAGAAAAGGTCCAATGAACGGTGACTAAAGGTTGTAAAGACAAATAGTGAAATAAACAGAGGAGGGGCTGATAAGAAAATAGGGATAAGAGTGTCTCCACAAACAGGGAAGTTAACGGAAATGGCAGGAGTGAGACAACCAAAAGAAGAGGAGAGTTAATTGAAGCTGCAGGAGTGAGGTAACTGAAAACTAGGGGAAATAAGTGAAACTGCAAAAGTTGGACAATTAAAACCGGCAAAAGTTAAACTTTGATGTAATAGGCGGATCGAGAAGTCTGTACCTTCCAAGTACCTCAGCCAATGGGGAAAGGAAGAGGGTTACGTGCGGCCGGGGAATTAGGATAAAAGGGAGGCTGCGTCCTCCGGCAAATGGAGAGACCCCACAGGGATATGCCCCAGGGGACTCTCCCTTTATTCGAATAAAGCCTTTGCAGGACTCCTCTGTCTCCTTTGTGAACATCGACCTCTGGCTATGGGGTTTTCCGCACACGTCCTTTCTATCGCTTGGCTAAGATTTCAGAGTTTAGCATGCTAGAAGTCACTTCCCGAGAATCTGTTGCGGCAACGAATCTCTGCACCTCGAGGGGCAGGACCTTAAGCGAGCGTCCCCACTCAAGGGGAGATCCTGGCCTGCAGCCGCTGCCCTGCAGGAGAGCTCCAGGGGCTCTTGGGCTGTCCGCTATTTCTGGAGTGAGATAACTGACCTAGAGTCATATTCCCACGGGAACCAAGCACCGAGGTCCCCACTCCAGACAGTGTTTTGGCTGCGTTGCCAGCACGTCCCCCCCCGTTGCGTCCCCCCCCAGCAAAGTGCGGGGGCAACTCATCACATCTGCCACCGGTGGTTATGGCTTGAGCAGGAGCCGGGAGGGGCAGAGGGGGAAAGCAGGGGAGAGCACAGCGCCACCCCCCCGTTCCCTGCCGGCAGCCGGGGCCCCTCCCGCTGCCCATCGGGGAGGAGAAGGTTCGGGAGCTGCCCCCGGGCCCGTCGGGGTTTCGCACCGGGCCGGGCCTCCCGCTCCCGCGGCAGCCGAGGCTGAAGTTGGAGCCTCCGGCAGAGGCTCCGGCGGGGCCGCTGCCTTCGCCGGGCGGCGGCCCGTCCCCGCGGCGCCGGCTCTCGCCCTCCCCCCCGGGGGACCCCCCGCTGGCGGGGACCGGTTCCCCCCGCTCCCCCCTCCCGCCCCCAACCTTCGCCGGGGCCGGGGCCGGGGCCGGTCTCCGAGCGGAGCTGCCGGAGCCACCCGCGGCCGGGGCGGCCTCTCCCCCGCGGCAGCCCCGCAGCCCCGAGGGCAGCGCCGCCGCAGAGCGGCCCCGAGCGAGCCCGGCCCTCCCGCCCCGCGGCTCCCGGCGGCGCCCGGCGGGCAGGGGCAGCCGCTCCGCCCGCCCCGGCAGGCGCCGGGCCGCGGTCCGCCGGGGCAGGCGGCGGAGCAGCCCCCGCCGCGGGGCCCGTCCGGCGGCGGAGCCCGGCTGGCGAGCGGGGGCATGGCGGCGCCGGGCCCGGGCTCCCTGCAGCGCCGGCGGCAGAGCTGGCAGGAGGCGCGGCCCCGGCAAGCGGTGCTGGTGCGGAAGCTGCAGGCGAAGGTGAGGAGCGGGGGCGCCTGCCCGGGGGGAGCTGCCCGGGGCCGGGCCGGGCCGCGGTGGCGGGGCCGGGGTGCCCGGGCCGCCCGCGCCGCCCGCAGAGGGGACTCGGCGGCGGAGCCCTCGGGGGGCGAAGGCGCGGCCCCGGCGGGGCCCCCCCCGGGAGCCGCCGCGGCCGCCGTCCGCCCCGAGCCGCTGGCCGGGGCCTGGGCGGGCTCGGGGGAAGCGAAGCTTCCCGGTGCCGTAAGGACTCGGGCTGGGATGGGCAGCGCTGTGGCATGTAACCTCCCCAGTTACATGGAATGGCTTCAAGCTCCAACAGGGTAGGTTTAGACTGAACATTAGGAAAGAATTTTTCACAGAAAGAGTGGTCGGGCATTGGAATAGGCTACCCAGGGAGGTGGTTGAGTCACCATCCCTGGATGTGTTTAAGAGCCGTTTAGATGTGGTCTTGGGGGATATGGTATAGGGGAGAACTTTGTAGAGTAGGGTAGATGGTTGGACTCGATGATCCCAAGGGTCTCTTCCAACCTAGACGATTCTATGATTGTATGATTCTATGTGCTGAGCTTGGGCTGCAGAGAGCCCGAGAAAAGCCGGTGCCGGAGGAGCCGGCTCTGTCCCCAGGGGCGCTCGCTCCTCTCCATGGCGAGTCTCCCCCCGGCTCCTGCAGGAGCGGACTCGCTGCCGAGAGCTGGAGCAGCAGCTGGAAGCAGGAGGGGTGAGTGTGCAGGGCGCCAGCTGGAGAGCGATAGCCTTCACTCATAGGAGAGAAGCAGCATTATATTTCTTAATATAAAACAGTGATTTAATGAAGTGATAGTGGATGCGACAGCTTTAAGACCATTTGATTCACACCATTGAAACCTCTGCCCAGGTCTCTGCCACCCTCTTGAATCCTTAACTTTTGTCTCTATCCTTGTAGAAGGTAGAGAATGTCCGTGTGGTTGAGGATGGGAGTTCCTCATGGTCTTGTCGTTCTGGTTTTCGGGCCTGCTGCATTAAAAGGCAGAAGATTATGAACAAAGAAAGGTAGCAGAGACCATGAATAAAATGGACAACTTCTGCCCAGGTCTGTGCCAGACTCGTGAATGCTTAACTTTTGTCTGTGTCCTCGTAGAAGGTAGAGAATGTCTCTCGCTGTTCCTGAAGATGAGAGTGCCCCATGGTCTTGTCCTTTCCCTGTCTGGCCTTCTGCCATAGCAAGCAGGAGAATATGAGCAAACTAAGGCAGCAGAGACCCTCAGTGGCCATTGACATCTGTGCCCAGGTCTCTGCCACCCTCTTGAATCCTTAACTTTGTGTCCGTGCCCTTGTAGAAGGTAGAGGATCTGTGTGTGTTTGAGGATGGGAGTTCATCATGCTCTGCTCTGGTTCGCATCTCTCCCTGCAGCTGTAAAAGGCAGGAAAATGTCAAGAAAAACGTCATTAGAGACCATCAAGAAGAGTGGACACCGCTGCCCAGGTCTCTGCCACCCTACTGAATCCTTACTTTTGTGTCCGTGTCCTTTAAAAGGTAGAGAATCTGTGTGTGTTTGAGAATGGGAGGGCACCATGCTCTGCTCCGCTTCCCATCTCTCTCTGCAGCTGTAAATGACAGGAAAGTGTGAATAAAAGAAGGCATTAGAGACAATCAATCACGATGGACACCCCTGCCCAGGTCTCTGCCACCCTCTTGAATCCTTAACTTTGTGTTCGTGTCGTTGTCGAAGGTAGAGAATCTGTGTGTGGCTGAGGATGGGAGCTCCTCATGGTCTGGTCCTGTCCCTTTCTGGGCCTGCTCTTGTAAGGAGACAGGATAACAAACAAGAGGTCAGCCATCCTCACTCAGCACGGACAAGCCCTGCGAGGTCTGTGCCAGACTCCTGAATCCTTATCTTTTGTCTGTGTCTTTGTAGAAGGTAGAGACTGTCCACGTGGTTGAGGATGGGAGTTCCTCATGGTCTTGTCCTTCTTGTTTCTGGGCCTGCTGCATTAAAAGGCAGAAGATTATGAACAAAGAAAGGTAGCAGAGAGCATGAGTAAAATGGACAACTTGTGCCCAGATCTGTGCCAGACTTGTGAATGCTTAACTTTTGTCTGTGTCCTTGTAGAAGGTAGAGAATCTCTTGCTCCCTGGCTGAGCGTGGCTGTGTGCCATCGTCTGTTCCTCTGCTTTTAGGGGCCTGTGGTTTATGAGAGAGGATAAAAGCAATGGGGCATCCACCGTGCCTCACCACGGAGAACCCCTGTCAAGGTCTCTGCCACCCTCTTGAATCCTTACCTTAGTGTCCGTGTACGTTTAGAAGGTAGAGAATCTCTGGCTGTCTGGCTGCTCACCGGTCTGCTCGGCTCCAGGCTGTGACAGATCACCGCCCGTTCCTCCCCAGCAACCCTTTGTGACATGGCCACCTCCAGCATTCTATCGGTGTGTCAGGGCACAGGCTGTCCAGGGGTGATGGAAGGCCCAGGCCTTGGCTTCCTGGGGAAAATGGCTGTCACGCTTCATCCTTGTTAAAGAGAGCGGGATGGACAAAGCCCGTAACTCAGTCCCATGGGACAACTGTTGCTGAGAGCTCAGGGTCACTGCTGTCTGTGTGGGGACACCCTCTTGACCCGGGAGTGTGGTCTCCTCATGGCCCCTCACCTTTTTGCCTCTCCCCTGTCCCCTGGGCCTCATCCTGGCTTCCAGGGCCAGGGCAGAGCCGGGTGGAGCTCAGCATGAGGGCGCAGTCACAGAAGTCACAGCATCATGGAATCATTTAGGTCGTAAAAAACCCTTAAGATCATCGAGTCCAACCATAGAGCTAACACTGCCCACTCCACCACTAACCCACGTGCCTCAGCACCACGTCTACCCGTCTTTTAAATACCACCAGGGATGATGACTCCACCACTTCCCTGGGCAGCCCGTTCCAATGCTCAATAACCCTTTGTGTGAAGAAATAGTTCCTAGTATCCATCCTAAATCTTCCCTGGTGCAACATGGGGCCGTTGCCTCTTGTGCCATTGCCTGTGCCTTGGGAGAAGAGACCGACCCCCCCCCCCCCGGCTACACCCTCCTTTCAGGGAGTTGTAGAGAGCAAGAAGGTCTCACCTCAGCCTCCTTTTCTCCAGGCTGAACATCCCCAGCTCCCTCAGCTGCTCCTCACAAGACTCGTGCTCCAGACCCCTCACCAGCTCCATTGCCCTTCTCTGGACACGCTCCAGCCCCTCAACGTCTGTCCTGTCGTGAGGGGCCCAAAACTGGACACAGCCCAGAGGATGAGGATTGAGGATGATGGAGGATGAGGATGAGGAGCCCAGAGGCAGAGGATTCCCTAACTTCTCTGGAGTTAGGATGGAGATGCGAATGCCCATCTTTACCGAGATCTGGGGAACCAGACTCTTCCCTCTAGCTAGAGAAGCTAGAGATTGACGGGGACCGGAGGAATCTTCCCCCACAGAACCTCTGGTTCAAATTAAGCTGGGGAAGATGAAACAGAGGCAGAATGCTCGGTTGATCCAGGAGCTGCCTCTTCAGTTCTAAATACAAAGAGCTATGAATGAGGTTATGACACTGGAAGGAAGAGTTATTGGTGCGAGAGGGAAGCCAGAAACCAGACCTTTCTTTAAACCTTTAACATTCAAGAGTGGAAAGCAAGGGGTGACACATCAGCTTTTGGACTTGCCAGGGGCACCGAAGCCCTTGATTGATCGGGACTTGTTAGAAAATTAGAAGCTGAAAGAAGATTTAAAAACGGTACAGTCAACTCTTGGGATCCCCCTGTCACTCCAGAAATACAAACGGGTTCTGTAATTGTTCGGGGGTGAAGCCCCAAACCGTTGGAGGTGAAAAGCTCTCTAGGTACCTGTCCGTATTCTCCCACGTCCCGTGCCACCCATGACTCTCCAGTCTCGGGACAGATCTCTGGGTGGGAGTCTTAAATAGTTGCTTAACCCTAAACAAGAACTGAAACACATTGAGGAGACCTAGCAATAGGACCAAGCTGGTTTGCATGTCCCAAGAGTATTCAAAATTCTCAAAAACTGGCATAGCTGGACCAAAATAGAAAAGGGAGGTGAAAGAGCTGGGGAAAGGAACACCACCAGCCCCCGCTTCCCCCATAGACTGAGTGTGATTATTAATAAATTCTGAGAGATGGTGTCCAAGGTATGGGCAGGACAGCGGTGCTGCATAAATGGCCCAACGTAACCATCTGAACAGTGATGCTATCATATCATAAGTTGATATCACACAGGACGGCAAAATTATGATGCTGATCCCTCTCCCAGAGGTGATAAACATCATCACGGGGAGTACATAGAGCATGTCAGAATTTACATAACACGGCCGTGGGAACAAACGAAGGAACATTGTGACCAGTACTATTGACTAATATCATAAATGCATATAACACATACATTTTAACACGCTCTGGTCAGATCTGTCGTTCTCTCAACCTTCCGAGTGCCCCACGTTGGGCGCCAAAAAGGACTGTCGTGGTTTGGCCTCAGACGGCAACAAAGAACCACGTGGCAGCCACGCTCTCGGCCCCCCCACGGCCATGAGGGGAGAATTGGAAGGGAAAAAAGGAAACTGGTGGGTTGGCACAAAGGCAGTTTAACAGAACAGCAAAGGGAACAAGACAATGTGCAGAAGATCCCGTTGCCAGAGGTCGAAGTTCACAAAGGAGACAGAGGAGTCCTGCAAAGGCTTTATTCGAATAAAGGGAGAGTCCCCTGGGGCATATCCCTGTGGGGTCTCTCCATTTGCCGGAGGACGCAGCCTCCCTTTTATCCTAATTCCCCGGCCGCACGTAACCCTCTTCCTTTCCCCATTGGCTGAGGTACTTGGAAGGTACAGACTTCTCGATCCGCCTATTACATCAAAGTTTAACTTTTGCCGTTTTTAATTGTCCAACTTTTGCAGTTTCACTTATTTCCCCTAGTTTTCAGTTATCTCACTCCTGCAGCTTCAATTAACTCTCCTCTTCTTTTGGTTGTCTCACTCCTGCCATTTCCGTTAACTTCCCTGTTTGTGGAGACACTCTTATCCCTATTTTCTTATCAGCCCCTCCTCTGTTTATTTCACTATTTGTCTTTACAACCTTTAGTCACCGTTCATTGGACCTTTTCTTCTTGTCTTCTTTTTGGTTTTGGAGCTATTTGCAGAGCCATCATCTTCGGTCCCCTTGTAGCTAATTCTGGGTCACTGGGCACAGCTACGACTTGCATTCTTCTGACTCCATGCTGAATGAGCTGCATGAAACAAGGTGTCCTACATGGTACAAAAATCAGAGCTGCTACCGCACAAAGGGAGAAAACCACCATGCGTTTAACCCATGGTCCACCAGGCAACCACGAGAACATGTCTAATTCCCATCCTTTCCCGGTTTGAATTGGCACGTGAGCTAGTTTTCTCATTCCTTTTCTTATCTGTTTTACTACCACCCCGTGATCATGGATTTGTAAACAGGAGCTGGGTTCCTTAAGTTTTCCACCAACTCCCCCTTCTTCTGCTAGCAAATAATCTAGGACCCTTGGGTGTTGGAAAATTGCATTCCTCATCTGAGCAGATTGGTCTGCAAGAAAGTCAAGAGCCTCAGCGCTCTGGTTAGGTAAAATTGCAAAAACCGGCTTGTAATCTAACTATCCTATTTAAATTATAAATGGGGTCTCTTGCTCCAGAAATCACCTGGTGGGGATTCCGTGCTGCTGGTCCAGAATACCGTATAATTCGTTCAGGTTCATCTGATGTATAATTCATCTTTTCCCCATGATTGGGAACCCCCTTTAGTTAGGGATTTATCAGTTGCTCGTCGTTCTCTTATCAGATCATCCTATCCATTAACCCCTAACTCGTTTCCTTGAACTTGTGGTAATAAGGAAAATAACGGTCTCATATATCCTATAGAACGTATCCCTGAGCGCTTTGGAGGTAACCTTTGGTAGGCGTGTTGCCCACAAATCCAGTAATGGCCCTTCAAAGCCCAAGCCCCGTTAGCGAATGGGCCTTCCCATGTTTCATTATCCTGTGGTATTTCACAGTATAGAGTATCTTTTGATCCCAGGGGTCCTCCTGCTATATCCCGGGGCTGCTGCTTGTGGACGGGGGTTGTTCAGTGACCTCCTGGCTGTTCCTCCCTTCCCAAGGTGTGAGGATCTGGCCAAAGGGAACGTCCTCTTGCGGGGGCACCTCGAGAAAGCGAGTGAGGTGACTTCAGCCCTTAAAGGAGATGTTGGAAAACTGAGGGCGGATTGGATGAGGGCGCAGGGGGAGCTGGAAGCGAAGGAGAGAGAATGGCACCGGGAACGTGTGTGGAATAATTCCTAAAATAAAAATTTTATTAAAAATATAGCATTGTTCACACATTAAGGAAAGGTATAAAATGGAAGCGTTTCCAGGGTAGAATACAGCAGATACGGGAACGAGGTGATCCTATGGAACTGATAAGCTGCATATTTGCTACCCTGAGCCAACAGTCTGTCAGATTTTGACAAAATGCTGTCCTTTGTGCGAACTTTGCTCATTATAATGTCATTATAATACCAAAACACACCTCCAGCCCGAAGGCTACCCGCCTCCAAGGTGCAACCACTCGTCCTTGAGTCTGCGCCCTGAATTTTTCGTAAACTATACCTTTAAAAGCGAGGCGAGAGAATTTTACACCAAGCCTAATAAAGGTATTTATGACTAGAGTCATAGTCTCTATGAGTCATGACTCAAACTCCACCTTGAAGGTAAAACATAGTATAAAACTAGCCCAAGAAAGGGGGGATGCTAGGGAAGACCCCATCGTGAAGAGGTCAGGGAGGACCCCGTCATGGACTGCCTTTGACTTGCGGGACCAGTCGAGGGGCTGAGCCTTTCTTCCCCCCCATAGGGAGGCCTTTGGGTAAGACTTAGACTATACCGAGTGCTTCCTCGGGAAACTTAGAAATCTCTCTAGAGGGTTATTTTTGTTACATTTATAGCCAGGCTGTATTGTTTGGAACTTTGTCGCACGCTTTGTACCATGAACAAACCATATTTTACTTGCACGTGCTTTGCAGACAGTGTATTTATCACCGGCAAACCATAAGAACCTTTGTATCTGTTGCTGAAATAAACTGCACTGCTTAAGTAGCTAGCCGTTTCGGTTTCCCATTGAACGCCACCAAACATTAGAGTGCGGCCGTGCTAGTTCATGAGCACGACTAGACTGAAGGTGCAGTCCACTATGACTGTATCTGGACTCGTGACAGTTAAATATATTAAACACGACTGGACTGATAGTGGTGAATTGGGCATCCCTCAGGATTTAAACCTAGCCGCACCTAGCCTCCCACCTCGGTGAGGAGTGTTAGAACGCAAGGAGGTTTATTTTCTGCCAAAACTATTTTGCCTATTAACGCAACAGACGTGAGGTGAGGAGGGGCTGCGGGAATGTCAGAGGTGATGCCAGCGTGGCACGAGAATGTGTTTTATTTTTGGCCCAGAGACCTCCCTGTGAGAAGGTTGTGGCGGTTTTGAGGATGTACTGGTGTTGAGGGTGTGTTGGCGTTGAGGGTGTGTTGGTGTTGAGGATGTGCTGGTGTTGGGGATGTGTTGGTGTTGAGGATGTGCTGGTGTTGGGGATGTGTTGGTGTTGAGGATGTGCTGGTGCTGAGGATGTGTTGGTGCTGGGGATGTGCTGGTGTTGGGGATGTGCTGGTGTTGGGGATGTGTTGGTGCTGAGGAGCAGACAGGGCTGGGAGATGGAGGGGTGGTGGTGATGGAAGCAAATGGTGGTGATGGAAGAGTCCCCCCTGCTGTGGCCGTGCTGCTCGGTCCTAAAGGCCAGTGCTGCTGCTGCTGGTAGTTCTCTCTGGTAGTTGTTCAATCTCCGTCTGGAGCCGTGAGAGCAGAGAGGTCTGTGTGTTTTCAGATTGCGAGCAGCCAAGGGAAGACCAAGAGGGGCCTCCCTCACCGACAGCAAATGTGAGAGTGGCCTTGGAGGGGCTTGTCTTTGTCGTCCTCCCCCAAGACACCTGTGTGTGAGACACCTCTGCAAGGGGAGATGCTGAATGAGGGTCACTTGCTTTGCTGATGTCCCCTCCTGCAGGACAAGGGTGGGTGTTCCCTCCTGTGCAGTCGGGTGGCAGCTCTGCTGAGGCTGCTCCTGTGGTGGCTCTTCAGTCCCCAGTGCCCTGTTGGAGTAGTTCTTGAAGGAGACCTGGCCATGGTGGTGTGACCCTCTCCCAGCTGAAAGACTTGTGCAGTGACGGCGAAGGCTGAGCTGGCATTTCTTTTTCTCTTTGCATCTGTAGCTTTATGACAAGTTCAGAAGGGGTGAACGTGGCCGTCTGCTCGGCCTGTGGCGTCAGGTGGACACCTTCTGCCGCCGTTTCGGGGAAATGAAGACTGCCACGCACCGGTGAGTAGAAGCTGAGGCCAGATGTCTGCAGAAAAAATGTGGCTTCCCTTCAGATCTCTCTGGGGTTCCTTTCTCTCTGCAAACAGAAGTAGCACAGCCTCCGGTGTCAGGAGGCAATTTCAAAGTCTGGGTTACCGTCAGCCATTGATCTTATTGGATTATAAGCCTTCCTTAATGCCGCGAGTGTGCCTGACCTACTGTTTAATTCTCCTCCTCTGTGATTTGTTGGTACAACATTTTCGGTTTATTCTCACACCACCTTCCTGAAATGTTTGTTCTGTAGATATTGTCGTCAGCCTCTGAGCAGCCACTTGCCGGGGTGTTCCTTGCAAGCCTGAGTGCAGAAGGCCTTGGGGGCAAGAAGGGCCATTTTGCAGCATGAAGCATCTTAACCTGAATCATCCTGTGATCCTGTGATTATTGGATGGGAAATTCATAGCCGTCTCCCCAAAGAGCTTGCAGGCTCTTTGATCCATTCCCCGCTGAAGGCAAAAGTGATTGTGGGAATAGTCATCTGGACTTTCAACGTCTGTCTGACCCCCAGAAGAACTTTGGCCAGGCTGGTATCCAGCGTAGGAAAGAGGAGAGAGAGAACCAGGAGGCAGGAAGCTGTTAATTTGTGAGCACCTGAATGTTTTGGAAAGGTTCTGTGATTTCTGGAAGCTTGTTTTACTTTCTCAGTGCTGAATGTTTCCCCTCCATCAAGGACAAAGAGTGATGCAGGTCTGGTCAGGAAATGCCAGCGTTCTTGAGGTGTAAATAGAAAGGGGTTGGAAATCATCCCAACTGCCGTTTCTGGGACATAGGATGTGCTCTTGGGTTTGGAAACGAGAATGTTTTTATGTTCAAACCTTGTTTGTCTCTCCCCTTCGCAGAGACTGAAGGACTCGGAGGCACTTGGAGAAAAACATTCCTCATTACAGCGTGAGTTGGTGGTCGTGAGGGAGACACTGGAGCAATCGCACCTTCAGAGGGATCTGCTGAAGCAAAAGAGAGATGAGCTTACCATGGCCCTGGCGAAGGTATGGTCACCTTGTGATAGCAAGGCCACCACAGATGCTGTTTCTGGCAGCAGCAGACAGGGACAATCATAGACGCATAGAATCATGGAGGTTGGGAGGGACCTTTCGAGTCCTCGAGTCCAACCGCTAACCTCACACCGCCAAATCCTCCACTGACCCCTGTCCCTCAGCTCCACCTCTGCCCGTCTTTTCACTACCGTGTTGCTCCTCTTCTGTTCTCCCACTGTTGTTTAAGTACAATGTTGGTCTCCTTCTTGGGAAATGGTGGTGAGAGCAGGCAGGTCTTTGGGGCAGTCTGTCCTCACGTGCTGATTGGGAGCGCTGAACTGGGAGTATGTCAGAGACACGCAGGGGATGGGGAGTTGCTGCTCTCTTCTTGACTGTAAACCTGACTGTATTTTATTTCCTCTGTGCTTCCGTGGCGGTGGCTGGAGCAAGAGAATGGAGCTCTGTCGGGTAAAGTGGAGGAGATGGAGAGAGCAAAGGTCTCTGCCCAGGAGAAGCTGCGCTTGTGTAGAAGAACAGATGGAGAGCTCTGCGCAGAGAAAGCCCCCCTGGAGCAGCTGCTGAAGGAAGCAGAGGAGCAAGAAGAGGGGCTGCGGGCAGCGCTGAGGATCCGGGCAGAGGAGAAGGAAGAAAGCCAAGAGAAACTCATCCAGGTGGGACCAAAATGCTGGTGCTTCTGGGTGGGCGTTTGGCTGCTTGTCTGGGTGAAGCTGTGCCTGTGTTGGCCTCCTTTTTGGCATATTTACTTTGGAGGGCCAGAGAGTGGTGTCATCAGAACCAGGGGCTTGTTGTCCTCCTGGAAGATACAGCCTCCATTGTCCATCCATTGTTTTTCTTGCTGGCACAGACGGTGTGGGCGCAGCTCCCCGTGTGCCAGGGATCAGAGAGCAGCAATTTCAGATGCGGTTATTGCCATCACATTGGGCTGGGCTCTCTGTGCTCTGCCAGGTGACAAGGGAAGCCCGGCCATTCCCTCCGAGGGGCCCACGTTGCTATTTGAAATGGCAGAAACGGGCTTTCTGTGTACGAGAACCTGGAATCCAGCCTGTTTGAGGCTCAGCAGCACTTATCTCAGGGAAGGTGGTAGAAAACCAGCCCGGTGGTTCTGACTGTACTGACCTTAAACCCTTTGAATTTCAGCGTAGGAGGGATCTTAACACGCCTTCGCTTAGAAGCAGAAGCCCCTCCAGACAAACAAGGTCTGAATGTAAAAACATTCTCGTTTCCAAACCCAAGAGCACAT
>NW_027414044.1:0-40000 GCF_964106895.1 Numenius arquata | reverse complement strand
TAACCCTAACCCTAACCCTAACCCTAACCCTAACCCTAACCCTAACCCTAACCCTAACCCTAACCCTAACCCTAACCCTAACCCTAACCCTAACCCTAACCCTAACCCTAACCCTAACCCTAACCCTAACCCTAACCCTAACCCTAACCCTAACCCTAACCCTAACCCTAACCCTAACCCTAACCCTAACCCTAACCCTAACCCTAACCCTAACCCTAACCCTAACCCTAACCCTAACCCTAACCCTAACCCTAACCCTAACCCTAACCCTAACCCTAACCCTAACCCTAACCCTAACCCTAACCCTAACCCTAACCCTAACCCTAACCCTAACCCTAACCTAACCCTAACCCTAACCCTAACCCTAACCCTAACCCTAACCCTAACCCTAACCCTAACCCTAACCCTAACCCTAACCCTAACCCTAACCCTAACCCTAACCCTAACCCTAACCCTAACCCTAACCCTAACCCTAACCCTAACCCTAACCCTAAACCCTAACCCTAACCCTAACCCTAACCCTAACCCTAACCCTAACCCTAACCCTAACCCTAACCCTAAACCCTAACCCTAACCCTAACCCTAACCCTAACCCTAACCCTAACCCTAACCCTAACCCTAACCCTAACCCTAACCCTAACCCTAATGTCGGAGTGGGAGACGGACCCGGAGTAACGATGAGTCTCAATATGAGTATGGTCGTTCTCCCTTTATTCAAGTTCACACAGAGTATATAAAGACAGACAAGCAGAGCACGCGCTAGCAACAATTATACGATTGGCTTACAGTCTCTGTTCACGCGCCTAGAGCGCTCACACAATTAGTGCAGACCTCTTGTCCACGCGCAGCAGATGTTTCTCTATCTCCTGGAGGCAGTACCACTTATCACTTACTTATCATGTAGCTACTTCTTCATACTTCTATTTCTCAAGGACAGTTCACAGCCTCCTCCGGGCTCTCATCCCTATCAAAGACTGGGTTGCTCATTGTAATCAAGTCATGCCCTTTTTCACTCAGCCATTCCTCCACAATTCCCCCTTTTTGTTTTTGAGCAATCCAGGCTTGGTTTACTACTTTTAACATAGCTCTCTTAATACAACTAAGCACTAAACATAAGCACAGACCTATAATCACAAGAGTTATTATAATACGCAAGCCTTCAACAAGCAAGCCTACTAACCATTGTGGCATATTCCCAAACAAGTTAGTCAGCCACCCATCTAAAAACCCATGGTTTTGATGAATTTTGTTTGCATGCTCTTTTAACCACTGCAACTGTTTATGAATTGATTCGCTGTGATCGGACAAATTCATACAACACATGCCTTCAAAATCCTCACAACCATGACCTTGAGCTAATAGCAAAAAGTCAATTGCGGCTCTATTCTGCAAAATTGCGTGGCGTAAGCTATTTTGATCTCCTAACAGAGTTTCTATTACCTCAGTAGTGACTTTAGCTTGTTTTTCAGCCCAACAAGCTAACCGTCCTATCTCCTTCAAAGCTCTGCCTGCTGCTGCCCCAGGTACAAACATGGATAAAAACACTCTCTCAGTGGGATTGAGTAAGGTAACTTCATCATTGCAATTTGGTGGGAGACCCGTGACCGCCCGTTTCATACGTGCGGCATTTTCTCCCTTGGTCACATTTTTCCACCAGTTTTGATTTGGGGCTAATAACGTTAGTTTGCCAAGATAACATGGACCACCTATCGCATTTTTCGGAATTCCCTGCCATGCCCTGTCACCACATATCAAAAACACGTCTGGCGGCAAGGCTTTTGGGGTGCCATTGTTCCAAATTTGCTGTTCCCCTTTTGTTCCAACCCCAAGGGCTCCCAATCCTTGTTTTGATGTGTCATTTGTGCCACAAAATGCACCTTTATATCTATAGTCATAGTAGTTTGCTTTCAGAGTGACGTTTGTCCACCCCGTCCAATTAAATGATCGATAATAATTTACGCCAGTAAAGGCAGGTCCTCCAAAAAATATGCAGGTTTGAGTCCAGTTCTGGGAGACATTTCCAATTCTCATTGATCCTAACAGTTCTAATTCTTGAGGGTCCCAAGGCAGCGTAACATTCAGGCTATTAAGGAGCGTGGCACTACAGTTACTAACACTCTGAGAATTAATACAGTTCTGCTTACTATACTTGCTAAAGTCTTCTACCTTAAAACCAGGCACTCTCTATCAAGCATGTCCGAAAAGGCTCTGTAGCAGAGGCAAGCGATAGACAAAAGGCTTGTTGTCCTGTCTTATTCACCCAGGTAACCCACATGTTTTCCCTAGGTTCAATCTTGTGGAGGGTCATTACCGCCGGAATCAATATCCCCAGGGCCAGGATCTTGAACATCTTGGTTGTCAGGCGGATCATGTCGAGTCAGAGCAGGTTTTACAGCTCGACTAGGCACCCACACTGGACCGCAATCTGTGGAGACACACATATAACCTCGACCATTAAATATAACAGGAACAGGTCCCAACCAAATTCCAGAGACTGGATCTTTATACATCACTTTGAGTTGCGGGAGTATTGTTGTACTATTGAACTTAAGGTTTTGATGGTGAATCATCACTGGCGGTTCCTCTCGATCACCCATGAGACAGAGAAAGTTCAACGTAAAGAGCACACGATGTAGCCTTTGCTGAGCATCTGTCTCTACTCCCTTTTGTTTACCTAGATAGTCCTTCAATACTTGATGAGTGCGTTCCACTAATCCTTGTCCCGTAGGCGAATGTGAGATCCCTGTCGTGTGATCAACTCCCCATCTTAACAAGAACTTTCTAACCTTTTGACTAACATAAGCAGGCCCATTATCAGTTTTAATGCATTCAGGCACTCCTAATACAGCAAAGCAAGCAAGCGTTTACATACATGATGTGCCTTTTCTCCGGGCAATGCGGTTGCCCAGATCATTTTTGAAAATGTATCAATGGTCACATGTACATACTTCAAGCGACCAAACTCTGGGATATGCGTGACATCCATCTGCCACAACTCTAACGCCTTTAATCCTTTTGGGTTCACTCCTAACCCTATTCCTGGGCCATGGCTCCCACATTTCAGGCAGGCTTGGATAATGCCTCGAGCCTCATTTTCTGTTAAATTAAATTGTCTTTTTAGCCCTTTTGCATTTTGGTGAAAATTCTCATGACTCTGCCTAGCTTGTTGAAATTTATCCATAGGAGGCACATGACACACTGGACTAACCAGGCTGTCAGCAAGTTGATTGCCCTGGCCTAATCCAAGGTCTAGCTGATGACTACGAATATGGATAACACAACAGGCAGCTGTTCTTTGGTCAAGTACAGATCGCAACCGAATAAATAAAATTCCCAGCCTAGGATTAGCTGTCTCTCTAAGTAGAGCGTCTTCCAGGCGTGGCACTATTCCAGCCACATATAATGAATCTGTTACTACATTCAAGGGAGTGCTTAGCCAATTGTTCAAGGCCCAAACTACTGCGGTTAGTTCCAATGTTTGAAGGGAATCTCGAGGTTGTCCCTCTATGATATGCTGACACCATTGACCCTTTTCTTGCCAAACACAGGCTGCACGCCGCAAGCGTTTGCCTGCATCTGTATACACAGTGATACCATCTGACAATGGGTCTCTCCGTACCTTGGGTCTTTCTAGCCACTGATTTCTTTTTAGAACTTGCCATAATTTCCCTTGTGGCTGTTGTGAATGCACTCTCCCACTGTAGCCTAACAAGGCTTCTTGCATGGCAGCGTCATTACGCAGCCACCATTCTAAATCTACAGCGTTAACAGGTATGCTAATATCCTCTGGTTCTTTACCACTGATTTCTATGATTCGTGATCTTCCTTTTCGTATCAATTCACCTACTGCTTCAGTTCGCGTTTGAATGCTTGTTTTTGGTTGTACACTTAAGAATACCCATTCTAAGACATTGAACACATTCTCTTTTGTTACCTTCCCTTCGCATTTGTCAGTGGCATCACCAAAGAAGGAGAAGGGAGTAGCAAGTTCCCCCTTTTTGTTTTGCCATTGACAAATGACTGCATATGGTGAATCTTTCCCATTACATATTATCAGAGACACTGGCAACATTAAAATGCGTCGAGATGACCACGTCGATTGCAGTTTTTGTGCAATTTGTTGTAGTGCTGCTTGCTGCATCGCCGTCAGAGTAACACCGTCGGCTGGATGATTGCTTCTCAATAATTCTGTTAAGGGTGCAATGTCAGTATTGGAGATACCAACACAGTTCCGCACCCATTGAATGTCTCCAAGCAGGGTTTGGACATCAGTCAGTGTGCGCAATTGAGTTGCAAGCTCGGTTTTTTTGTGGTCGAATCTTGGAGTCTGTGATGGACCGTGGTGCTTTGCTTTTTGAGCTTCAGTCCTTTCTACTCTCAATAACATTTCTTCAATGCCTGCTCCTTTTGGTAGACTGGCTAGAATTTGCTTGGTGGTCTTATTGGCATTGTCAAAAGCCAATACTTTGAACATCTGTTGTTTACCGCTGTCATCTAAATCAGGGTGATTCATGATTGCTTCCCACAGTCGGTCAACAAAGTTACTATATTTTTCTGTAGTTCCTTGCATCATGGTACCAAATGACGGAATAGTAGATCCTGGGAGGCCGAGAAATGCCTCTAGGGCAAGTTGCGCCGATCGCTGTAATAGGTTTGCTGGAAACGTCAATTGTACTTCCAAGTCACTAAATTTTCCGTGCCCTGTGAACATCTCTGCCGTGACTCCACGGAGGGGGTCTCCCTCCCCTTGTCTTTGAGATGCTTCATTCATAGCTCGTTGTTGCCAGGAGGATTCCCACAACAAATATTGTGTTGGAGTAAGCAACAGTCTCATTAGGTTACGACAATCATATGGACACATCAGATCAGCAGAAAAAATCCAGCTGACAATTTGTCGGGTAGCCTCAGATTTTACTCCATAAGTTGAGATGGTGGTGCGAGCTTGTTGTAAAATTTTCCAATCATGTGGTTCCCATTTGCCAGTATTGTTTACATGTACAACGGGACACGCGAGAGGTGGAGTTCCGCCCAAACTAGCGGCTGTTCCCCACTGTCCTTCTAGTATAGCGTCTCTAATAATGCCATTCCAGCGTGCAGTTCTCGGAGGTGTTGAGGGATTCACTAGCCATGGAGGCATGTTATCATCCTTCCTCGCCACACGTAAATCTAACTCGTCGAGCCGCCTTAAAACTGTCTGTAGCAGTTTGTCTGTGGGCAGTTTACGACTCTTGTCCGGGGGTGGAGTTGGCGGAGCAGACGAGTCACTGGAGGGGGGTAGCGGTGGATACAAGGCAGGCGGAGTTGCTGGAGGCGGTGCTGTGGGCGGAGGGCGACACGCTGCTCCTCCCAAATCGATGAGATCAGTAGACGTTTCAGGCCCCTCCCCTATCGGAGTTTTCTGAGGAGACGCTTCCGCATTTGCATTACTTTTCTGTTCTGGTTTCGCATCGGTCACTTCCGCTTTTCCCGAGTTTTGCAAGGGGTTCAGCGGCAAGTCTTTACTTTTCTCAGGACGGTCAGAGTCCTCATTAGCTCGAATTTCAGCAACAGTTTTACACACAGTCCCGGTCATTCCCTTTACCGCGGGCAGCCCAAAGAGCCGCGCAATAGGTTCAGGCTTACTTTCAGGTTTTAAGGCGGCCGCTCCTGGACCTAACATTTGAGCAGCTGCACAGGCTACTTCCCGCTCCGCTTTCATCGCTTTTAAAGTCTCTAGCACAGTATGCCACAACCCACGGACGGCTTTTATCTCTTTCTCCTCTTTTTCATCCCCCTCGATTGTTTTTTGCCACATCGTCCCTCCAAAATCTCGCCATTCCGAAACAGAAAACAGCATAGGTGTGTCAGAAAAATGACCCCATCGCTGTCCTAATTTAATTAACTTTATCAACAGTTTCGCCGGTACTTCATTATCTCTCTTAGAGAGGATTCCAGCGAGTAGCATGGAACTTATCAACAGTTTCGCCGGTATTTCACTCCCTCTCTTAGAGAGGATTCCAGCGAGTAGCGTGGCCGCAGCTTCTACTTGCATCACTGCGCCTGGGAGGCGAGAGGCCACCTCGCACCGTTGTCTGCTCCCACCTTTGTGCCCGAGCAGCACTTCTCCCAGCCGTGGTTTCCCACTCCCCTCCTCTAGCTGCTTACCGCAGACTCGGAGAACTCAGTCCTGCTGAGCTATGGATCTCTGTGCATCCTCTGCTACCAGATGTCGGAGTGGGAGACGGACCCGGAGTAACGATGAGTCTCAATATGAGTATGGTCGTTCTCCCTTTATTCAAGTTCACACAGAGTATATAAAGACAGACAAGCAGAGCACGCGCTAGCAACAATTATACGATTGGCTTACAGTCTCTGTTCACGCGCCTAGAGCGCTCACACAATTAGTGCAGACCTCTTGTCCACGCGCAGCAGATGTTTCTCTATCTCCTGGAGGCAGTACCACTTATCACTTACTTATCATGTAGCTACTTCTTCATACTTCTATTTCTCAAGGACAGTTCACAGCCTCCTCCGGGCTCTCATCCCTATCAAAGACTGGGTTGCTCATTGTAATCAAGTCATGCCCTTTTTCACTCAGCCATTCCTCCACACCCTAACCCTAACCCTAACCCTAACCCTAACCCTAACCCTAACCCTAACCCTAACCCTAACCCTAACCCTAACCCTAACCCTAACCCTAACCCTAACCCTAACCCTAACCCTAACCCTAACCCTAACCCTAACCCTAACCCTAACCCTAACCCTAACCCTAACCCTAACCCTAACCCTAACCCTAACCCTAAACCCTAACCCTAACCCTAACCCTAACCCTAACCCTAAACCCTAACCCTAACCCTAACCCTAACCCTAACCCTAACCCTAACCCTAACCCTAACCCTAACCCTAACCTAACCCTAACCCTAACCCTAACCCTAACCCTAACCCTAACCCTAACCCTAACCCTAACCCTAACCCTAACCCTAACCCTAACCCTAACCCTAACCCTAACCCCTAACCCTAACCCTAACCCTAACCCTAACCCTAACCCAACCCTAACCCTAACCCTAACCCTAACCCTAACCCTAACCCTAACCCTAAACCCTAACCCTAACCCTAACCCTAACCCTAACCCTAACCCTAACCCTAACCCTAACCCTAACCCTAACCCTAACCCTAACCCTAACCCTAACCCTAACCCTAACCCTAACCCTAACCCTAACCCTAACCCTAACCCTAACCCTAACCCTAACCCTAACCCTAACCCTAACCCTAACCCTAACCCTAACCCTAAACCCTAACCCTAACCCTAACCCTAACCCTAACCCTAACCCTAACCCTAACCCTAACCCTAACCCTAACCCTAACCCTAACCCTAACCCTAACCCTAACCCTAACCCTAACCCTAACCCTAACCCTAACCCTAACCCTAACCCTAACCCTAACCCTAACCCTAACCCTAACCCTAACCCTAACCCTAACCCTAACCCTAAACCCTAACCCTAACCCTAACCCTAACCCTAACCCTAACCCTAACCCTAACCCTAACCCTAACCCTAACCCTAACCCTAACCCCTAACCCTAACCCTAACCCTAACCCTAACCCTAACCCTAACCCTAACCCTAACCCTAACCCTAACCCTAACCCTAACCCTAAACCCTAACCCTAACCCTAACCCTAACCCTAACCCTAACCCTAACCCTAACCCTAACCCTAACCCTAACCCTAACCCTAACCCTAACCCTAACCCTAAACCCTAACCCTAACCCTAACCCTAACCCTAACCCTAACCCTAACCCCTAACCCTAACCCTAACCCTAACCCTAACCCTAACCCTAACCCTAACCCTAACCCTAACCCTAACCCTAACCCCTAACCCTAACCCTAACCCTAACCCTAACCCTAACCCTAACCCTAACCCTAACCCTAACCCTAACCCTAAACCCTAACCCTAACCCTAACCCTAACCCTAACCCTAACCCTAACCCTAACCCTAACCCCTAACCCTAACCCTAACCCTAACCCTAACCCTAACCCTAAACCCTAACCCTAACCCTAACCCTAACCCTAACCCTAACCCTAAACCCTAACCCTAACCCTAACCCTAACCCTAACCCTAACCCTAACCCTAAACCCTAACCCTAACCCTAACCCTAACCTAACCCTAACCCTAACCATAACCCCTAACCCTAACCCTAACCCTAACCCTAACCCTAACCCCTAACCCTAACCCTAACCCTAACCCTAACCCTAACCCTAACCCTAACCCTAAACCCTAACCCTAACCCTAACCCTAACCCTAAACCCTAACCCTAACCCTAAGCCTAACCAAAAAAGGACTGGCAGACTGGCCAAGGCTTTTGGCTGTGCCGAACACGCAGAAGAACAGGTTTGGCCGTGTCCCCACTGTTACAACTCAGAGCTCAAAGGCCGGCCATGACATTGGAAGAGGTGCCGCGCTCGGGCCTTTGGAAGGATATTTTCTTTCTTTTTGCCCCTATTTAATAGAGTGCGCGACGTATCGTCTCTGATGACTTCTGCTGCCCAGCGCATCGTTTCCGAGGATCCTCTCTCGTGGGAACTTCAGGAAAGGCAGCCGCTTGGCATGACAAACCCGTTCCCTTTCGGAAAGGGAAACCTCCTTCTGACTGACGTCCAGATGACAAGATGTAGGGTACGGACAATGAACGTTCCTGGAAGGCTCGACTCACATAAGCCACCTCAGGACTTGCCGCCACTAGTGACGAGGATGCTGATGCACCTTGGTTCGTGGCAAAGCCTGGAAAACAGGCGGCAGCAGCAGCGCCGGTTCGTCCCGTTTTGTCCACGTCTCTTAGTTGACCTTGCCCGCTTTTAGAGCTGATGCAATGAAAAAGGTGTGAAAAAGAAAAGGCGAGTTCAGGGAGCAAAAGAGCTCTGCAGGATGCCACCTGATTTGGCACTCTGTGCACTCTGTTTTGGAAAAAACAAACACCACCCCCCCAAAACAGTTTGCTGTGACATCCTCGAGCTGCTCTACTGCAGTTTTTCAGTGTAGACAGACGTTCACTGGGGAGAGGAACACAGAGAGCTACGCTACGTCTCGGCTTTGACCCATGGTAAAGCTGTTCCTGCTTTTCTTTTACATGTGCAACCAACAGGATGTCACAAAACGACACAAGAGAAGGGGGAATCGCTAAAGGAGTCCTGAATGTTTCGACGGCCTTCTGAAAACTGGATAATCTAAATTAATTTACACGAGTGAGCCTTTTTGAAAGTTAGGATGTTTCTGTGTGTCGGCTAATAAAAACAGCAAACCGACTCAAAAACCACACAGAACACAGTTTCCTCACGTTCCCCCAGCAACGTATCCTTTAATGTCTTTGTATTTCCTCTCCTAACATGAGAAAGGATGCAGGTTGTGGACACCATAAAACAGCTTCCTTAGGGTATGTGAAAGGCTGTCAGCGTGCCTTTTAAATCCCTTGAGTACAAGTACTAGCATGCATTAACTCTCCGGTTTGATGCTCGCTGACAGGCCGTATCCTAAGCTGTTTTTCCAGCTTCCGTATCTCTTGCTGGAAAACATCTCTCTAGTACTCATTGTCAATTGCTCTCTCCTGAAGTTGAGGAAACTCTGTGGATGAACCATTTAATGTAAAAACTTTACATTAAAGAGAAGGATATTACAACTTCTTACTATGTGAGGCTGGTAACGGCAAATCTGTAGTATTATTACATGTGAATATGAGCCGGCGATGTGGGCTAGAAGCCCAGAAAGCCAACGATAGCATGGCAAGCATCAAGATATTTGTGGCCAGTAAGTCACGGGAGGCGATTCTACGTCTCTACTCTACCCGCGTGATGTTCCAACCTGGAATATTGTGTCCAGCTTTGGAGTGCTTGACACAGGAAGGACACGGACCTGCTGGAACTTATCCAGCAGAGGGACTCGAAAATGATTGCAGGGACGGAGAACCTCCCCTAAGAAGAGAGGCTTGAGAGAGCTGGGGTTGTTCAGCCTGAAGAACAGAAGGATTCGGGGAGACGTAGCAGCCTTCCAGTACCTGAAGGGAGAATACAGGAGAGCTGGATGGGGAATATTTTTCAGGAGATGTACTGACAGGACAAGGGATAATGGTATAAATTAGAAGAGGGGAGATTTAGATTAGATATTAGTAGGAAATTCTTTCCTGTGAGCGTGTGTCGGAGTGAGAGATGGACCCGGAGTAATGATGAGTCTCTATATGAGTATGGTCTTTCTCCCTTTTTTCAAGTATTCACAAGACAGACAAGCAGAGCACGCACTAGCGACAGCTATCTGATTGGCTTACAGTCTCTGTTCACGCGCCTAGAGCGCTCACACTATTAGTGCAGAGCTCTTATCCACGCGCAGCAGATGATTCTCTATCTCCCGGAGGCAGTACCGCTTATCACCTATTTATCATGTAGCTACTTCTTCATACTTCTGTTTCTCAAGGACAGTTCACAGCCTCCTCCAGGATTTCATCCCTATCAAAGACTGGGTTGCTCATTGTAATCAAGTCGTGCCCTTTTTCACTCAGCCATTCCTCCACAATTCCCCCTTCTTGTTTTTGAGCAATCCAGGCTTGGTTTACTACTTTTAACATAGCTCTCTTAATACAACTAAGCACTAAACGTAAGCATAGAACTATAATCATAAGAATTATTATAATGCGCAAGCCTTCAAAAGCAAGCCTACTAACCATTGTGTCATATTCCAAAACAAGGTAGCCACCTATCTAAAAACCCATGGTTTTGATGAATTTTGTTTGCATGCTCATTTAAGTACTGCAACTGTTTATGAATTGATACGCTGTGATCGGAAAATTCATACAGCACATGCCTTCAAAATCCTCGCAACCATGACCTTGAGCTAATAGCAAAAAGTCAATTGCCGCTCTATTCTGCAAAATAAGCTATTTTGATCTCCTAACAGAGTTTCTATTACCTCAGTGGTGACTTTAGCTTGTTTTTCAGCCCAAAAAGCTAACCGTCCTATCTCCTTCAAAGCTCTGCCTGCTGCTGCCCCAGGTACAAACATGGATAAAAACACTCTCTCAGTGGGATTGAGTACAGTAACTTCATCATTGCAATTTGGTGTGAGAATAATGACCGCCCGTTTCGTACGTGCGGTGTTTTCTCCCTTGGTCACATTTTTTCACCAGTTTTGATTTGGGGACAACAACGTTAATTTGCCAAGAAAACATGGACCATCTATCGCATTTTTCGGAATTCCCTGCCATGCCCTGTCACCACACATCAAAAACACGTCTGGCGGCAAGGCTTTTGGGGTGCCATTGTTCCAAATTTGCTGTTCCGCTTTCATTTCAACCCTAAGGGCTCCCAGTCCTTGTTTTGATGTGTCATTTGTGCCACAAAATGCGCCTTTATATCTATAGTCATAGTAGTTTCCTTTCGGAGAGACGTTTGTCCACCCCGTCCAATTAAATGTTCGATAGTAATTTACGCCAGTAAAGGCAGGTCCTCCAAAAAATATGCAGGTTTGAGTCCAGTTCTGGGAGACATTTCCAATTCTCTTTGATCCTAACAGTTCTAATTCTTGAGGGTCCCAAGACAGCGTAACATTCAAGCTATTAAGGAGCGTGGCGCTACAATTACTAACGTTCTGGGAATTAGTGCAGTTCTGCTTACTATACTTGCTAAAGTCTTCTACCTTAAAACCGGGTACTCCTATCAAACATGTCCGAAAATGCTCTGTAGCAGATGCAAGCGATAGACAAAAGGCTTGTTGTCCTGTCTTATTCGCCCAGGTGACCCACATGTTTTCCTTAGGTTCAATCTTGTGGACGGTCATTACCGCTGGGATCAATATCCCCCGGGTCAGGATCTTGAAAATCTTGGTTGTCAGGCGGATCATGTCGAGTCAGAGCAGGTTTTACAGCTCGACTGGGCACCCACACTGTACCGCAATCTGTGGAGACACACATATAACTTCGACAATTAAATATAACAGGAAGAGGCCCCATCCAAATTCCAGAGACTGGATCTTTATACATCACTTTGAGTTGCGGGAGTATTGTTGTACTATTGAACTTAAGGTTTTGATGCTTCCTCTCGATCATCCATGAGACAGAGAAAGTTCAACGTAAATAGCACACGATGTAGCCTTTGCTGAGCATCTGTCTCTACTCCCTTCTGTTTACCTAGATAGTCCATCAATACTTGATGAGTGCGTTCCACTATTCCTTGTCCCGTAGGCGAATATGGGATCCCTGTCATGTGATCAACACTCCATCTTAGCAAAAAATTTCTATCCTTTTGACTAACATAAGCAGGCCCATTATCAGTTTTAATGCCTTCAGGCACTCCTAATATAGCAAAGCAAGCAAGCATTTACATACATGATGTGCCTTTTCTCCGGGCAATTTGTATGCCCAGATCGTATAAGAAAATGTATCAGTAGTCACATGTACATACTTCAAGCGACCAAACTCTGGGATATGTGTGATATCCATCTGCCATAACTCTAACGCCCTTAATCCTTTTGGGTTCAACCCTAACCCTATTCCTGGACCATGGCTCCCACATTTCGGGCAGGCTTGGATAATGCCTCGAGCCTCATTTTCTCTTAAATTAAATTGTCTTTTTAGCCCTTTTGCATTCTCGTGACTCTGCCTAGCTTGTTGAAATTTATCCATAGGAGGCACATGACACACTGGACTAACCAGGCTGTCAGCAAGTTGATTGCCCTGGCCTAATCCAAGGTGATGACTACGAATACGGATAACACAACAGGCAGCTGTTCTTTGGTCAAGTAAAGATCGCTACCTAATAAATAAAAAGTCCCCAGCCTAGGATTAGCTGTCTCTCTAAGTAGAGAGTCTTCCTGGCGTGGCACTATTCCAGCCACATATAATGAGTCTGTTAGTATATTCAAGAGAGTGCTTAGCCAATTGTTCAAGGCCCATACTACTGCTGTTATTTCCAGTGTTTTATGGCAATCACGAGGTTGTCCCACTTGATATGCTGACACAGTTGACCCTTTTCCTGCCAAACACAGGCTGCACGGCGCAAGAGTTTGCCCGCATCTGTATACACAGTGATACCATCTGACAATAGGTCTCTCCGTACCTTGGGTTTTTCTAGCCTTTTATTTATTTTTAAAACTTGCCACAATTTCCCTTGTGGCTGTGGTGAATGCAATCTCCCACTGTAGCCTAAGAAGGCTTTTGTCATGGCAGCGTTATTACGCAGCCACCATTCTAAATCTAAGTCGCTAAAAGGTATGATAAAATCCTCTGATTCTTTGCCACTGATATCTATGATTCCTGATCTTACTTTTCATATCAATTCACCTACTCTCAGTTCGCTTTTGAATGCTCTTTTTTAGTTGTACAACTAAGAACATTCTACGACATTGAGAACATTCTCTTTATTTACCTACCCTTCTCATCTCTCAGTGGCATCACCAAAGAAGGATAAGGGAGTAGTAAGAAACCCCTTTTTGCTTTGTCACTGACAAATGACTGCATATGGTGATTCTTTCTGATTACATATTATCATGACAATGGCAACATTACGAAGCATCGAGATGACAATGTCGATTGCAGTTTTTGTGCAAACTTTTGTAGTGCTGCTTGCTGCGTCGCTGTCAGAGTAAAGCCGTCGGCTGGATGATAGATACTCAATAATTCAGTTAAGGGTGTAATGTTACATTACACTGGAGATGCCAACACAGTTCCGCACCCATTAAATGTCTCCAAGCAGATCTGGACATCACTCAGTGTGCGCAATTGAGTTGCGAGCTCGGTTTTTTGCTGTGGAATCTTGGAGTCTATGATAGACGGTGGTGCTTTGTTATTGAGCTTCAGTCCTTTCTACACTCAATAATTTTTCTTCAAAGTCTGCTCCTTATGGTACACTGGCTAGAATTTTTTTGGTGGTGTTATTGGCAAAACTTGAACATCTGTTGTTTACAGCTGTCATCTACCTCAGGGAGATTCATGATTGCTTCCCACAGTCGGTGAAAAAAGACAATATATTTTTCTGTAGTTCCTTGCATCATGGAACCAAATGACGAAGTAGCACATCTCTCCCAATATCGCCGCTCCTTCACACCGCTCCTCGGTGTGCCGCCGGGCGCTCTGCTGAGCTCGCCGCACTACCATCGTGCGCCACCAGGTGCCGCTGTATGTCCGGTCGACAATACGCACGCTCATCCCGCTCCTCGAGGTGCCGCCGGGCGCTCTCCCGAGCTCGCTGCGCTACCATCGTGCGCATCCGAGTGCTGCCAGGCGCTCTCTCCGTATCGCCGCTCGTTGACACCGCGCATCGGGGTGCCGCCAGACGCTCTGCCGAGCTCTTCGCACCCAGAGCCGGCGAGTGCCACAAAGAACTCGACAGACTCTGCAGGGCCCTAGGGAAGACCACAGGAACCTACGGAACAGTACGAGAATCTACAGGCCCCTAGGGAACACAACAGACCCCTACGGAACCCTACACAACCCTCTGGAAACTTATGGCACCCTACAAGCTCCTACCAACCCCTGCGGGCACTTACACAACCCTACAGGTCCCTACGGAAATCTACGGGACTCCACGGGGGCCTAGGGAACCCTACTGATTTCGACGGAACTTACGAGCCCCTCCGGAACCCTACAGAATACTCCAGGACACGACAGCACTCTACAAGACCCTTAGCAACACAACGGAACCTCACTAAAACCCTATGGGCTCCTACAGAACACTGCAGGCGCCTACGGAACCCTACAGACCCCTACGGAACCCTACAGACACCTGCGGGCACTTACGGAACCCTGCAGGCCCCTACGGAACCCTACAGGTCCATACAGAACCCCACAGGGCCCTACGGAACTTTACCAGCCACTACGGAACTCTACGGGCCCCTACGGAACCCTGCAGAACCCTCCGGAACCTTACAGAATCCCACAGACTCCTACAGACTGCTGCGGGCACTTACTCAACCTTACAGGTCCCTACGGAAATCTACGGGACTCCACGGGCCCCTAGGGAACCCTACAGATTTCGATGGAACCCTACGAGCCCCTCTGGAACCCTACAGAATACTCCAGGACCCGACAGCACTCTACAAGACCCTTAGCAACACAACGGAACCTCACTAAAACCCTATGGGCTCCTACAGAACACTGCAGGTGCCTACGGAACCCTACAGACCCCTACAGACCCGTACAGACACCTACGGGCACTTGCGGAACCCTGCACGCCCCTACGGAACCCTACAGGTCCATACAGAACCCCACAGGGCCCTACGGAACTTTACCAGCCACTACGGAACTCTACGGGTCCCTACGGAACCCTGCAGAACCCTCCGGAACCTTACAGAATCCCACAGACTCCTACAGACTTCTGCGGGCACTTACACAACCCTACAGGTCCCTATGGAAATCTACGGGACTCTATGGGCCCCTAGGGAACCCTATAGATTTCGATGGAACCCTACGAGCCCCTCTGGAACCCTACAGAATACTCCAGGACCCGACAGCACTCTACAAGACCCTTAGCAACACAACGGAACCTCACTAAAACCCTATGGGCTCCTACAGAACACTGTAGGTGCCTACGGAAACCTACAGACCCCTACGGAATACTACCAGCCACTACAGAAAAATATCGCCCCTACGGAACTCTACGGAACCTGGCAGAAACACTGTGGGCCCCTACAGGCCCTTGCGGGCACTTGCAGAACTCTGCAGGAACCCACGGAACTTTATGGAACCCTACCAGCCCCTACGGAAGCCTAAAGACCCTTGCAGGCAGTTACGGAACGTTACAGGGCCCTAGGGAACTTTACCAGCCACTATGGAACTCTACGGGCCCCTACGGAACCCTGCAGAACCCTCCAGAACCTTACAGAATCCCACGGATTCCTACAGACTCCTGCGGGCACTTACTCAACCCTAGAGGACCCTACGGAACACTACTGGCTCCTGCGGTACTCCAGAGGCCTCTAGGGAACCTACGAAGCTCTACGGAGCCCTATGGATCCTCACGGAACAGTACGGGCCCCTTCAGACCTCTGCGGGCACTTATGGAAACCTACAGGACCCTACGGAACTGTATGAGACTCTACAGGCCCCTAGGGAACACCACAGGCCCCTACGGAACCGTACGAGACTCTACAGGCCCTTAGGGAACACCACAGGCCCCTACGGAACCGTACGAGACTCTACAGGCCCCTAGGGAACACCACAGGCCCCTACGGAACCCTACACAACCCTCTGGAAACATATGGCACCCTACAAGCTCCTACCAACCCCTGCGGGCACTTACACAACCCTAGAGGCCCCTACGGAAATCTACGGGAGTCTACGGGCCCCTAGGGAACCCTTCAGATTTTGACGGAACCCTACAAGGCCCTCTGGAACCCTACAGAATACTCCAGGACCCGACAGCACTCTACAAGACCCTTAGCAACACAACGGAACCTCACTAAAACCCGATGGGCTCCTACAGAATACTGCAGGTGCCTACGGAACCCTACAGACCCCTACGGAACCCTACAGACACCTGCGGGCACTTACGGAACCCTGCAGGCCCCTACGGAACCCTAAAGACACCTGCGGGCACTTACGGAACCCTGCAGGCCCCTACGGAACCCTACAGGTCCATACAGAACCCCACAGGGCCCTAGGGAACTTTACCAGCCATTATGGAACTCTACGGGTCCCTACGGAACCCTGCAGAACCCTCCGGAACCTTACAGAATCCCACAGACTCCTACAGACTTCTGCGGGCACTTACACAACCCTACAGGTCCCTATGGAAATCTACGGGACTCTATGGGCCCCTAGGGAACCCTATAGATTTCGATGGAACCCTACGAGCCCCTCTGGAACCCTACAGAATACTCCAGGACCCGACAGCACTCTACAAGACCCTTAGCAACACAACGGAACCTCACTAAAACCCTATGGGCTCCTACAGAACACTGTAGGTGCCTACGGAAACCTACAGACCCCTACGGAATACTACCAGCCACTACAGAAAAATATGGCCCCTACGGAACTCTACGGAACCTGGCAGAAACACTGTGGGCCCCTACAGGCCCTTGCGGGCACTTGCAGAACTCTGCAGGAACCCACGGAACTTTATGGAACCCTACCAGCCCCTACGGAAGCCTAAAGACCCTTGCAGGCAGTTACGGAACGGTACAGGGCCCTAGGGAACTTTACCAGCCACTATGGAACTCTACGGGTCCCTACGGAACCCTGCAGAACCCTCCAGAACCTTACAGAATCCCACAGACTCCTACAGACTTCTGCGGGCACTTACACAACCCTACAGGTCCCTATGGAAATCTACGGGACTCTATGGGCCCCTAGGGAACCCTATAGATTTCGATGGAACCCTACGAGCCCCTCTGGAACCCTACAGAATACTCCAGGACCCGACAGCACTCTACAAGACCCTTAGCAACACAACGGAACCTCACTAAAACCCTATGGGCTCCTACAGAACACTGTAGGTGCCTACGGAAACCTACAGACCCCTACGGAATACTACCAGCCACTACAGAAAAATATCGCCCCTACGGAACTCTACGGAACCTGGCAGAAACACTGTGGGCCCCTACAGGCCCTTGCGGGCACTTGCAGAACTCTGCAGGAACCCACGGAACTTTATGGAACCCTACCAGCCCCTACGGAAGCCTAAAGACCCTTGCAGGCAGTTACGGAACGTTACAGGGCCCTAGGGAACTTTACCAGCCACTATGGAACTCTACGGGCCCCTACGGAACCCTGCAGAACCCTCCAGAACCTTACAGAATCCCACGGATTCCTACAGACTCCTGCGGGCACTTACTCAACCCTAGAGGACCCTACGGAACACTACTGGCTCCTGCGGTACTCCAGAGGCCTCTAGGGAACCTACGAAGCTCTACGGAGCCCTATGGATCCTCACGGAACAGTACGGGCCCCTTCAGACCTCTGCGGGCACTTATGGAAACCTACAGGACCCTACGGAACTGTATGAGACTCTACAGGCCCCTAGGGAACACCACAGGCCCCTACGGAACCGTACGAGACTCTACAGGCCCTTAGGGAACACCACAGGCCCCTACGGAACCGTACGAGACTCTACAGGCCCCTAGGGAACACCACAGGCCCCTACGGAACCCTACACAACCCTCTGGAAACATATGGCACCCTACAAGCTCCTACCAACCCCTGCGGGCACTTACACAACCCTAGAGGCCCCTACGGAAATCTACGGGAGTCTACGGGCCCCTAGGGAACCCTTCAGATTTTGACGGAACCCTACAAGGCCCTCTGGAACCCTACAGAATACTCCAGGACCCGACAGCACTCTACAAGACCCTTAGCAACACAACGGAACCTCACTAAAACCCGATGGGCTCCTACAGAATACTGCAGGTGCCTACGGAACCCTACAGACCCCTACGGAACCCTACAGACACCTGCAAGCACTTACGGAACCCTGCAGGCCCCTACGGAACCCTACAGGTCCATACAGAACCCCACAGGGCCCTACGGAACTTTACCAGCCACTATGGAACTCTACGGGCCCCTACGGAACCCTGCAGAACCCTCCAGAACCTTACAGAATCCCACGGATTCCTACAGACTCCTGCGGGCACTTACTCAACCCTAGAGGACCCTACGGAACACTACTGGCTCCTGCGGTACTCCAGAGGCCTCTAGGGAACCTACGAAGCTCTACGGAGCCCTATGGATCCTCACGGAACAGTATGGGCCCCTTCAGACCTCTGCGGGCGCTTATGGAAACCTACAGGACCCTACGGAACTGTACGAGACTCTACAGGCCCCTAGGGAACACCACAGGCCCCTACGGAACCCTACACAACCCTCCGGAAACATATGGCACCCTACAAGCTCCTACCAACCCCTGCGGGCACTTACACAACCCTAGAGGCCCCTACGGAAATCTACGGGAGTCTACGGGCCCCTAGGGAACCCTTCAGATTTCGACGGAACCCTACAAGGCCCTCTGGAACCCTACAGAATACTCCAGGACCCGACAGCACTCTACAAGACCCTTAGCAACACAACGGAACCTCACTAAAACCCTATGGGCTCCTACAGAATACTGCAGGTGCCTACGGAAACCTACAGACCCCTACGAAACCCTACAGACACCTGCGGGCACTTACGGAACCCTGCAGGCCCCTACGGAACCCTAAAGACACCTGCGGGCACTTACGGAACCCTGCAGGCCCCTACGGAACCCTACAGGTCCATACAGAACCCCACAGGGCCCTAGGGAACTTTACCAGCCATTATGGAACTCTACGGGTCCCTACGGAACCCTGCAGAACCCTCCGGAACCTTACAGAATCCCACAGACTCCTACAGACTTCTGCGGGCACTTACACAACCCTACAGGTCCCTATGGAAATCTACGGGACTCTATGGGCCCCTAGGGAACCCTATAGATTTCGATGGAACCCTACGAGCCCCTCTGGAACCCTACAGAATACTCCAGGACCCGACAGCACTCTACAAGACCCTTAGCAACACAACGGAACCTCACTAAAACCCTATGGGCTCCTACAGAACACTGTAGGTGCCTACGGAAACCTACAGACCCCTACGGAATACTACCAGCCACTACAGAAAAATATGGCCCCTACGGAACTCTACGGAACCTGGCAGAAACACTGTGGGCCCCTACAGGCCCTTGCGGGCACTTGCAGAACTCTGCAGGAACCCACGGAACTTTATGGAACCCTACCAGCCCCTACGGAAGCCTAAAGACCCTTGCAGGCAGTTACGGAACGTTACAGGGCCCTAGGGAACTTTACCAGCCACTATGGAACTCTACGGGCCCCTACGGAACCCTGCAGAACCCTCCAGAACCTTACAGAATCCCACAGATTCCTACAGACTCCTGCGGGCACTTACTCAACCCTAGAGGACCCTACGGAACACTACTGGCTCCTGCGGTACTCCAGAGGCCTCTAGGGAACCTACGAAGCTCTACGGAGCCCTATGGATCCTCACGGAACAGTACGGGCCCCTTCAGACCTCTGCGGGCACTTATGGAAACCTACAGGACCCTACGGAACTGTATGAGACTCTACAGGCCCCTAGGGAACACCACAGGCCCCTACGGAACCGTACGAGACTCTACAGGCCCTTAGGGAACACCACAGGCCCCTACGGAACCGTACGAGACTCTACAGGCCCCTAGGGAACACCACAGGCCCCAACGGAACCCTACACAACCCTCCGGAAACATATGGCACCCTACAAGCTCCTACCAACCCCTGCGGGCACTTACACAACCCTAGAGGCCCCTACGGAAATCTACGGGAGTCTACGGGCCCCTAGGGAACCCTTCAGATTTCGACGGAACCCTACAAGGCCCTCTGGAACCCTACAGAATACTCCAGGACCCGACAGCACTCTACAAGACCCTTAGCAACACAACGGAACCTCACTAAAACCCTATGGGCTCCTACAGAATACTGCAGGTGCCTACGGAACCCTACAGACCCCTACGGAACCCTACAGACACCTGCAAGCACTTACGGAACCCTGCAGGCCCCTACGGAACCCTACAGGTCCATACAGAACCCCACAGGGCCCTACGGAACTTTACCAGCCACTATGGAACTCTACGGGCCCCTACGGAACCCTGCAGAACCCTCCAGAACCTTACAGAATCCCACGGATTCCTACAGACTCCTGCGGGCACTTACTCAACCCTAGAGGACCCTACGGAACACTACTGGCTCCTGCGGTACTCCAGAGGCCTCTAGGGAACCTACGAAGCTCTACGGAGCCCTATGGATCCTCACGGAACAGTACGGGCCCCTTCAGACCTCTGCGGGCACTTATGGAAACCTACAGGACCCTACGGAACTGTATGAGACTCTACAGGCCCCTAGGGAACACCACAGGCCCCTATGGAACCGTACGAGACTCTACAGGCCCTTAGGGAACACCACAGGCCCCTACGGAACTGTACGAGACTCTACAGGCCCCTAGGGAACACCACAGGCCCCTACGGAACCCTACACAACCCTCCGGAAACATATGGCACCCTACAAGCTCCTACCAACCCCTGCGGGCACTTACACAACCCTAGAGGCCCCTACGGAAATCTACGGGACTCTACGAGCCCCTAGGGAACCCTTCAGATTTTGACGGAACCCTACAAGGCCCTCTGGAACCCTACAGAATACTCCAGGACCCGACAGCACTCTACAAGACCCTTAGCAACACAACGGAACCTCACTAAAACCCTATGGGCTCCTACAGAACACTGTAGGTGCCTACGGAAACCTACAGACCCCTACGGAATACTACCAGCCACTACAGAAAAATATGGCCCCTACGGAACTCTACGGAACCTGGCAGAAACACTGTGGGCCCCTACAGGCCCTTGCGGGCACTTGCAGAACTCTGCAGGAACCCACGGAACTTTATGGAACCCTACCAGCCCCTACGGAAGCCTAAAGACCCTTGCAGGCAGTTACGGAACGGTACAGGGCCCTAGGGAACTTTACCAGCCACTACGGAACTCTACGGGTCCCTACGGAACCCTGCAGAACCCTCCAGAACCTTACAGAATCCCACAGACCCCTACAGACTTCTGCGGGCACTTACACAACCCTACAGGCCCCTACGGAAATCTACAGGACTCTACGAGCCCCTAGGGAACCCTTCAGATTTTGACGGAACCCTACAAGGCCCTCTGGAACCCTACAGAATACTCCAGGACCCGACAGCACTCTACAAGACCCTTAGCAACACAACGGAACCTCACTAAAACCCTATGGGCTCCTACAGAACACTGTAGGTGCCTACGGAAACCTACAGACCCCTACGGAATACTACCAGCCACTACAGAAAAATATGGCCCCTACGGAACTCTACGGAACCTGGCAGAAACACTGTGGGCCCCTACAGGCCCTTGCGGGCACTTGCAGAACTCTGCAGGAACCCACGGAACTTTATGGAACCCTACCAGCCCCTACGGAAGCCTAAAGACCCTTGCAGGCAGTTACGGAACGTTACAGGGCCCTAGGGAACTTTACCAGCCACTATGGAACTCTACGGGCCCCTACGGAACCCTGCAGAACCCTCCAGAACCTTACAGAATCCCACGGATTCCTACAGACTCCTGCGGGCACTTACTCAACCCTAGAGGACCCTACGGAACACTACTGGCTCCTGCGGTACTCCAGAGGCCTCTAGGGAACCTACGAAGCTCTACGGAGCCCTATGGATCCTCACGGAACAGTACGGGCCCCTTCAGACCTCTGCGGGCACTTATGGAAACCTACAGGACCCTACGGAACTGTATGAGACTCTACAGGCCCCTAGGGAACACCACAGGCCCCTACGGAACCGTACGAGACTCTACAGGCCCTTAGGGAACACCACAGGCCCCTACGGAACCGTACGAGACTCTACAGGCCCCTAGGGAACACCACAGGCCCCTACGGAACCCTACACAACCCTCCGGAAACATATGGCACCCTACAAGCTCCTACCAACCCCTGCGGGCACTTACACAACCCTAGAGGCCCCTACGGAAATCTACGGGAGTCTACGGGCCCCTAGGGAACCCTTCAGATTTTGACGGAACCCTACAAGGCCCTCTGGAACCCTACAGAATACTCCAGGACCCGACAGCACTCTACAAGACCCTTAGCAACACAACGGAACCTCACTAAAACCCTATGGGCTCCTACAGAACACTGTAGGTGCCTACGGAAACCTACAGACCCCTACGGAATACTACCAGCCACTACAGAAAAATATGGCCCCTACGGAACTCTACGGAACCTGGCAGAAACACTGTGGGCCCCTACAGGCCCTTGCGGGCACTTGCAGAACTCTGCAGGAACCCACGGAACTTTATGGAACCCTACCAGCCCCTACGGAAGCCTAAAGACCCTTGCAGGCAGTTACGGAACGGTACAGGGCCCTAGGGAACTTTACCAGCCACTACGGAACTCTACGGGTCCCTACGGAACCCTGCAGAACCCTCCAGAACCTTACAGAATCCCACAGACCCCTACAGACTTCTGCGGGCACTTACACAACCCTACAGGCCCCTACGGAAATCTACAGGACTCTACGAGCCCCTAGGGAACCCTTCAGATTTTGACGGAACCCTACAAGGCCCTCTGGAACCCTACAGAATACTCCAGGACCCGACAGCACTCTACAAGACCCTTAGCAACACAACGGAACCTCACTAAAACCCTATGGGCTCCTACAGAACACTGTAGGTGCCTATGGAAACCTACAGACCCCTACGGAATACTACCAGCCACTACAGAAAAATATGGCCCCTACGGAACTCTACGGAACCTGGCAGAAACACTGTGGGCCCCTACAGGCCCTTGCGGGCACTTGCAGAACTCTGCAGGAACCCACGGAACTTTATGGAACCCTACCAGCCCCTACGGAAGCCTAAAGACCCTTGCAGGCAGTTACGGAACGTTACAGGGCCCTAGGGAACTTTACCAGCCACTATGGAACTCTACGGGCCCCTACGGAACCCTGCAGAACCCTCCAGAACCTTACAGAATCCCACGGATTCCTACAGACTCCTGCGGGCACTTACTCAACCCTAGAGGACCCTACGGAACACTACTGGCTCCTGCGGTACTCCAGAGGCCTCTAGGGAACCTACGAAGCTCTACGGAGCCCTATGGATCCTCACGGAACAGTACGGGCCCCTTCAGACCTCTGCGGGCACTTATGGAAACCTACAGGACCCTACGGAACTGTATGAGACTCTACAGGCCCCTAGGGAACACCACAGGCCCCTACGGAACCGTACGAGACTCTACAGGCCCTTAGGGAACACCACAGGCCCCTACGGAACTGTACGAGACTCTACAGGCCCCTAGGGAACACCACAGGCCCCTACGGAACCCTACACAACCCTCCGGAAACATATGGCACCCTACAAGCTCCTACCAACCCCTGCGGGCACTTACACAACCCTAGAGGCCCCTACGGAAATCTACGGGAGTCTACGGGCCCCTAGGGAACCCTTCAGATTTTGACGGAACCCTACAAGGCCCTCTGGAACCCTACAGAATACTCCAGGACCCGACAGCACTCTACAAGACCCTTAGCAACACAACGGAACCTTACTAAAACCCTATGGGCTCCTACAGAACACTGTAGGTGCCTACGGAAACCTACAGACCCCTACGGAATACTACCAGCCACTACAGAAAAATATGGCCCCTACGGAACTCTACGGAACCTGGCAGAAACACTGTGGGCCCCTACAGGCCCTTGCGGGCACTTGCAGAACTCTGCAGGAACCCACGGAACTTTATGGAACCCTACCAGCCCCTACGGAAGCCTAAAGACCCTTGCAGGCAGTTACGGAACGGTACAGGGCCCTAGGGAACTTTACCAGCCACTACGGAACTCTATGGGTCCCTACGGAACCCTGCAGAACCCTCCAGAACCTTACAGAATCCCACAGACCCCTACAGACTTCTGCGGGCACTTACACAACCCTACAGGCCCCTACGGAAATCTACAGGACTCTACGAGCCCCTAGGGAACCCTTCAGATTTTGACGGAACCCTACAAGGCCCTCTGGAACCCTACAGAATACTCCAGGACCCGACAGCACTCTACAAGACCCTTAGCAACACAACGGAACCTCACTAAAACCCTATGGGCTCCTACAGAACACTGTAGGTGCCTATGGAAACCTACAGACCCCTACAGAATACTACCAGCCACTACAGAAAAATATGGCCCCTACGGAACTCTACGGAACCTGGCAGAAACACTGTGGGCCCCTACAGGCCCTTGCGGGCACTTGCAGAACTCTGCAGGAACCCACGGAACTTTATGGAACCCTACCAGCCCCTACGGAAGCCTAAAGACCCTTGCAGGCAGTTACGGAACGGTACAGGGCCCTAGGGAACTTTACCAGCCACTATGGAACTCTACGGGCCCCTACGGAACCCTGCAGAACCCTCCAGAACCTTACAGAATCCCACGGATTCCTACAGACTCCTGCGGGCACTTACTCAACCCTAGAGGACCCTACGGAACACTACTGGCTCCTGCGGTACTCCAGAGGCCTCTAGGGAACCTACGAAGCTCTACGGAGCCCTATGGATCCTCACGGAACAGTACGGGCCCCTTCAGACCTCTGCGGGCACTTATGGAAACCTACAGGACCCTACGGAACTGTATGAGACTCTACAGGCCCCTAGGGAACACCACAGGCCCCTACGGAACCGTATGAGACTCTACAGGCCCTTAGGGAACACCACAGGCCCCTACGGAACTGTACGAGACTCTACAGGCCCCTAGGGAACACCACAGGCCCCTACGGAACCCTACACAACCCTCCGGAAACATATGGCACCCTACAAGCTCCTACCAACCCCTGCGGGCACTTACACAACCCTAGAGGCCCCTACGGAAATCTACGGGAGTCTACGGGCCCCTAGGGAACCCTTCAGATTTTGACGGAACCCTACAAGGCCCTCTGGAACCCTACAGAATACTCCAGGACCCGACAGCACTCTACAAGACCCTTAGCAACACAACGGAACCTTACTAAAACCCTATGGGCTCCTACAGAACACTGTAGGTGCCTACGGAAACCTACAGACCCCTACGGAATACTACCAGCCACTACAGAAAAATATGGCCCCTACGGAACTCTACGGAACCTGGCAGAAACACTGTGGGCCCCTACAGGCCCTTGCGGGCACTTGCAGAACTCTGCAGGAACCCACGGAACTTTATGGAACCCTACCAGCCCCTACGGAAGCCTAAAGACCCTTGCAGGCAGTTACGGAACGGTACAGGGCCCTAGGGAACTTTACCAGCCACTACGGAACTCTACGGGTCCCTACGGAACCCTGCAGAACCCTCCAGAACCTTACAGAATCCCACAGACCCCTACAGACTTCTGCGGGCACTTACACAACCCTACAGGCCCCTACGGAAATCTACAGGACTCTACGAGCCCCTAGGGAACCCTTCAGATTTTGACGGAACCCTACAAGGCCCTCTGGAACCCTACAGAATACTCCAGGACCCGACAGCACTCTACAAGACCCTTAGCAACACAACGGAACCTCACTAAAACCCTATGGGCTCCTACAGAACACTGTAGGTGCCTACGGAAACCTACAGACCCCTACGGAATACTACCAGCCACTACAGAAAAATATGGCCCCTACGGAACTCTACGGAACCTGGCAGAAACACTGTGGGCCCCTACAGGCCCTTGCGGGCACTTGCAGAACTCTGCAGGAACCCACGGAACTTTATGGAACCCTACCAGCCCCTACGGAAGCCTAAAGACCCTTGCAGGCAGTTACGGAACGTTACAGGGCCCTAGGGAACTTTACCAGCCACTATGGAACTCTACGGGCCCCTACGGAACCCTGCAGAACCCTCCAGAACCTTACAGAATCCCACGGATTCCTACAGACTCCTGCGGGCACTTACTCAACCCTAGAGGACCCTACGGAACACTACTGGCTCCTGCGGTACTCCAGAGGCCTCTAGGGAACCTACGAAGCTCTACGGAGCCCTATGGATCCTCACGGAACAGTACGGGCCCCTTCAGACCTCTGCGGGCACTTATGGAAACCTACAGGACCCTACGGAACTGTATGAGACTCTACAGGCCCCTAGGGAACACCACAGGCCCCTACGGAACCGTACGAGACTCTACAGGCCCTTAGGGAACACCACAGGCCCCTACGGAACCGTACGAGACTCTACAGGCCCCTAGGGAACACCACAGGCCCCTACGGAACCCTACACAACCCTCCGGAAACATATGGCACCCTACAAGCTCCTACCAACCCCTGCGGGCACTTACACAACCCTAGAGGCCCCTACGGAAATCTACGGGAGTCTACGGGCCCCTAGGGAACCCTTCAGATGTTGACGGAACCCTACAAGGCCCTCTGGAACCCTACAGAATACTCCAGGACCCGACAGCACTCTACAAGACCCTTAGCAACACAACGGAACCTCACTAAAACCCGATGGGCTCCTACAGAATACTGCAGGTGCCTACGGAACCCTACAGACCCCTACGGAACCCTACAGACACCTGCAAGGACTTACGGAACCCTGCAGGCCCCTACGGAACCCTACAGGTCCATACAGAACCCCACAGGGCCCTACGGAACTTTACCAGCCACTATGGAACTCTACGGGCCCCTACGGAACCCTGCAGAACCCTCCAGAACCTTACAGAATCCCACGGATTCCTACAGACTCCTGCGGGCACTTACTCAACCCTAGAGGACCCTACGGAACACTACTGGCTCCTGCGGTACTCCAGAGGCCTCTAGGGAACCTACGAAGCTCTACGGAGCCCTATGGATCCTCACGGAACAGTACGGGCCCCTTCAGACCTCTGCGGGCACTTATGGAAACCTACAGGACCCTACGGAACTGTATGAGACTCTACAGGCCCCTAGGGAACACCACAGGCCCCTACGGAACCGTACGAGACTCTACAGGCCCTTAGGGAACACCACAGGCCCCTACGGAACTGTACGAGACTCTACAGGCCCCTAGGGAACACCACAGGCCCCTACGGAACCCTACACAACCCTCCGGAAACATATGGCACCCTACAAGCTCCTACCAACCCCTGCGGGCACTTACACAACCCTACAGGCCCCTACGGAAATCTACGGGACTCTACGAGCCCCTAGGGAACCCTTCAGATTTTGACGGAACCCTACAAGGCCCTCTGGAACCCTACAGAATACTCCAGGACCCGACAGCACTCTACAAGACCCTTAGCAACACAACGGAACCTCACTAAAACCCTATGGGCTCCTACAGAACACTGTAGGTGCCTACGGAAACCTACAGACCCCTACGGAATACTACCAGCCACTACAGAAAAATATGGCCCCTACGGAACTCTACGGAACCTGGCAGAAACACTGTGGGCCCCTACAGGCCCTTGCGGGCACTTGCAGAACTCTGCAGGAACCCACGGAACTTTATGGAACCCTACCAGCCCCTACGGAAGCCTAAAGACCCTTGCAGGCAGTTACGGAACGGTACAGGGCCCTAGGGAACTTTACCAGCCACTACGGAACTCTACGGGTCCCTACAGAACCCTGCAGAACCCTCCAGAACCTTACAGAATCCCACAGACCCCTACAGACTTCTGCGGGCACTTACACAACCCTACAGGCCCCTACGGAAATCTACAGGACTCTACGAGCCCCTAGGGAACCCTTCAGATTTTGACGGAACCCTACAAGGCCCTCTGGAACCCTACAGAATACTCCAGGACCCGACAGCACTCTACAAGACCCTTAGCAACACAACGGAACCTCACTAAAACCCTATGGGCTCCTACAGAACACTGTAGGTGCCTACGGAAACCTACAGACCCCTACGGAATACTACCAGCCACTACAGAAAAATATGGCCCCTACGGAACTCTACGGAACCTGGCAGAAACACTGTGGGCCCCTACAGGCCCTTGCGGGCACTTGCAGAACTCTGCAGGAACCCACGGAACTTTATGGAACCCTACCAGCCCCTACGGAAGCCTAAAGACCCTTGCAGGCAGTTACAGAACGTTACAGGGCCCTAGGGAACTTTACCAGCCACTACGGAACTCTACGGGCCCCTACGGAACCCTGCAGAACCCTCCAGAACCTTACAGAATCCCACGGATTCCTACAGACTCCTGCGGGCACTTACTCAACCCTAGAGGACCCTACGGAACACTACTGGCTCCTGCGGTACTCCAGAGGCCTCTAGGGAACCTACGAAGCTCTACGGAGCCCTATGGATCCTCACGGAACAGTACGGGCCCCTTCAGACCTCTGCGGGCACTTATGGAAACCTACAGGACCCTACGGAACTGTATGAGACTCTACAGGCCCCTAGGGAACACCACAGGCCCCTACGGAACCGTACGAGACTCTACAGGCCCTTAGGGAACACCACAGGCCCCTACGGAACTGTACGAGACTCTACAGGCCCCTAGGGAACACCACAGGCCCCTACGGAACCCTACACAACCCTCCGGAAACATATGGCACCCTACAAGCTCCTACCAACCCCTGCGGGCACTTACACAACCCTACAGGCCCCTACGGAAATCTACGGGACTCTACGAGCCCCTAGGGAACCCTTCAGATTTTGACGGAACCCTACAAGGCCCTCTGGAACCCTACAGAATACTCCAGGACCCGACAGCACTCTACAAGACCCTTAGCAACACAACGGAACCTCACTAAAACCCTATGGGCTCCTACAGAACACTGTAGGTGCCTACGGAAACCTACAGACCCCTACGGAATACTACCAGCCACTACAGAAAAATATGGCCCCTACGGAACTCTACGGAACCTGGCAGAAACACTGTGGGCCCCTACAGGCCCTTGCGGGCACTTGCAGAACTCTGCAGGAACCCACGGAACTTTATGGAACCCTACCAGCCCCTACGGAAGCCTAAAGACCCTTGCAGGCAGTTACGGAACGGTACAGGGCCCTAGGGAACTTTACCAGCCACTACGGAACTCTACGGGTCCCTACGGAACCCTGCAGAACCCTCCAGAACCTTACAGAATCCCACAGACCCCTACAGACTTCTGCGGGCACTTACACAACCCTACAGGCCCCTACGGAAATCTACAGGACTCTACGAGCCCCTAGGGAACCCTTCAGATTTTGACGGAACCCTACAAGGCCCTCTGGAACCCTACAGAATACTCCAGGACCCGACAGCACTCTACAAGACCCTTAGCAACACAACGGAACCTCACTAAAACCCTATGGGCTCCTACAGAACACTGTAGGTGCCTACGGAAACCTACAGACCCCTACGGAATACTACCAGCCACTACAGAAAAATATGGCCCCTACGGAACTCTACGGAACCTGGCAGAAACACTGTGGGCCCCTACAGGCCCTTGCGGGCACTTGCAGAACTCTGCAGGAACCCACGGAACTTTATGGAACCCTACCAGCCCCTACGGAAGCCTAAAGACCCTTGCAGGCAGTTACAGAACGTTACAGGGCCCTAGGGAACTTTACCAGCCACTACGGAACTCTACGGGCCCCTACGGAACCCTGCAGAACCCTCCAGAACCTTACAGAATCCCACGGATTCCTACAGACTCCTGCGGGCACTTACTCAACCCTAGAGGACCCTACGGAACACTACTGGCTCCTGCGGTACTCCAGAGGCCTCTAGGGAACCTACGAAGCTCTACGGAGCCCTATGGATCCTCACGGAACAGTACGGGCCCCTTCAGACCTCTGCGGGCACTTATGGAAACCTACAGGACCCTACGGAACTGTATGAGACTCTACAGGCCCCTAGGGAACACCACAGGCCCCTACGGAACCGTACGAGACTCTACAGGCCCTTAGGGAACACCACAGGCCCCTACGGAACTGTACGAGACTCTACAGGCCCCTAGGGAACACCACAGGCCCCTACGGAACCCTACACAACCCTCCGGAAACATATGGCACCCTACAAGCTCCTACCAACCCCTGCGGGCACTTACACAACCCTACAGGCCCCTACGGAAATCTACGGGACTCTACGAGCCCCTAGGGAACCCTTCAGATTTTGACGGAACCCTACAAGGCCCTCTGGAACCCTACAGAATACTCCAGGACCCGACAGCACTCTACAAGACCCTTAGCAACACAACGGAACCTCACTAAAACCCTATGGGCTCCTACAGAACACTGTAGGTGCCTACGGAAACCTACAGACCCCTACGGAATACTACCAGCCACTACAGAAAAATATGGCCCCTACGGAACTCTACGGAACCTGGCAGAAACACTGTGGGCCCCTACAGGCCCTTGCGGGCACTTGCAGAACTCTGCAGGAACCCACGGAACTTTATGGAACCCTACCAGCCCCTACGGAAGCCTAAAGACCCTTGCAGGCAGTTACGGAACGGTACAGGGCCCTAGGGAACTTTACCAGCCACTACGGAACTCTACGGGTCCCTACGGAACCCTGCAGAACCCTCCAGAACCTTACAGAATCCCACAGACCCCTACAGACTTCTGCGGGCACTTACACAACCCTACAGGCCCCTACGGAAATCTACAGGACTCTACGAGCCCCTAGGGAACCCTTCAGATTTTGACGGAACCCTACAAGGCCCTCTGGAACCCTACAGAATACTCCAGGACCCGACAGCACTCTACAAGACCCTTAGCAACACAACGGAACCTCACTAAAACCCTATGGGCTCCTACAGAACACTGTAGGTGCCTACGGAAACCTACAGACCCCTACGGAATACTACCAGCCACTACAGAAAAATATGGCCCCTACGGAACTCTACGGAACCTGGCAGAAACACTGTGGGCCCCTACAGGCCCTTGCGGGCACTTGCAGAACTCTGCAGGAACCCACGGAACTTTATGGAACCCTACCAGCCCCTACGGAAGCCTAAAGACCCTTGCAGGCAGTTACAGAACGTTACAGGGCCCTAGGGAACTTTACCAGCCACTACGGAACTCTACGGGCCCCTACGGAACCCTGCAGAACCCTCCAGAACCTTACAGAATCCCACGGATTCCTACAGACTCCTGCGGGCACTTACTCAACCCTAGAGGACCCTACGGAACACTACTGGCTCCTGCGGTACTCCAGAGGCCTCTAGGGAACCTACGAAGCTCTACGGAGCCCTATGGATCCTCACGGAACAGTACGGGCCCCTTCAGACCTCTGCGGGCACTTATGGAAACCTACAGGACCCTACGGAACTGTATGAGACTCTACAGGCCCCTAGGGAACACCACAGGCCCCTACGGAACCGTACGAGACTCTACAGGCCCTTAGGGAACACCACAGGCCCCTACGGAACTGTACGAGACTCTACAGGCCCCTAGGGAACACCACAGGCCCCTACGGAACCCTACACAACCCTCCGGAAACATATGGCACCCTACAAGCTCCTACCAACCCCTGCGGGCACTTACACAACCCTAGAGGCCCCTACGGAAATCTACGGGAGTCTACGGGCCCCTAGGGAACCCTTCAGATTTTGACGGAACCCTACAAGGCCCTCTGGAACCCTACAGAATACTCCAGGACCCGACAGCACTCTACAAGACCCTTAGCAACACAACGGAACCTTACTAAAACCCTGTGGGCTCCTACAGAACACTGTAGGTGCCTACGGAAACCTACAGACCCCTACGGAATACTACCAGCCACTACAGAAAAATATGGCCCCTACGGAACTCTACGGAACCTGGCAGAAACACTGTGGGCCCCTACAGGCCCTTGCGGGCACTTGCAGAACTCTGCAGGAACCCACGGAACTTTATGGAACCCTACCAGCCCCTACGGAAGCCTAAAGACCCTTGCAGGCAGTTACGGAACGGTACAGGGCCCTAGGGAACTTTACCAGCCACTACGGAACTCTACGGGTCCCTACAGAACCCTGCAGAACCCTCCAGAACCTTACAGAATCCCACAGACCCCTACAGACTTCTGCGGGCACTTACACAACCCTACAGGCCCCTACGGAAATCTACAGGACTCTACGAGCCCCTAGGGAACCCTTCAGATTTTGACGGAACCCTACAAGGCCCTCTGGAACCCTACAGAATACTCCAGGACCCGACAGCACTCTACAAGACCCTTAGCAACACAACGGAACCTCACTAAAACCCTATGGGCTCCTACAGAACACTGTAGGTGCCTACGGAAACCTACAGACCCCTACGGAATACTACCAGCCACTACAGAAAAATATGGCCCCTACGGAACTCTACGGAACCTGGCAGAAACACTGTGGGCCCCTACAGGCCCTTGCGGGCACTTGCAGAACTCTGCAGGAACCCACGGAACTTTATGGAACCCTACCAGCCCCTACGGAAGCCTAAAGACCCTTGCAGGCAGTTACAGAACGTTACAGGGCCCTAGGGAACTTTACCAGCCACTACGGAACTCTACGGGCCCCTACGGAACCCTGCAGAACCCTCCAGAACCTTACAGAATCCCACGGATTCCTACAGACTCCTGCGGGCACTTACTCAACCCTAGAGGACCCTACGGAACACTACTGGCTCCTGCGGTACTCCAGAGGCCTCTAGGGAACCTACGAAGCTCTACGGAGCCCTATGGATCCTCACGGAACAGTACGGGCCCCTTCAGACCTCTGCGGGCACTTATGGAAACCTACAGGACCCTACGGAACTGTATGAGACTCTACAGGCCCCTAGGGAACACCACAGGCCCCTACGGAACCGTACGAGACTCTACAGGCCCTTAGGGAACACCACAGGCCCCTACGGAACTGTACGAGACTCTACAGGCCCCTAGGGAACACCACAGGCCCCTACGGAACCCTACACAACCCTCCGGAAACATATGGCACCCTACAAGCTCCTACCAACCCCTGCGGGCACTTACACAACCCTACAGGCCCCTACGGAAATCTACGGGACTCTACGAGCCCCTAGGGAACCCTTCAGATTTTGACGGAACCCTACAAGGCCCTCTGGAACCCTACAGAATACTCCAGGACCCGACAGCACTCTACAAGACCCTTAGCAACACAACGGAACCTCACTAAAACCCTATGGGCTCCTACAGAACACTGTAGGTGCCTACGGAAACCTACAGACCCCTACGGAATACTACCAGCCACTACAGAAAAATATGGCCCCTACGGAACTCTACGGAACCTGGCAGAAACACTGTGGGCCCCTACAGGCCCTTGCGGGCACTTGCAGAACTCTGCAGGAACCCACGGAACTTTATGGAACCCTACCAGCCCCTACGGAAGCCTAAAGACCCTTGCAGGCAGTTACGGAACGGTACAGGGCCCTAGGGAACTTTACCAGCCACTACGGAACTCTACGGGTCCCTACGGAACCCTGCAGAACCCTCCAGAACCTTACAGAATCCCACAGACCCCTACAGACTTCTGCGGGCACTTACACAACCCTACAGGCCCCTACGGAAATCTACAGGACTCTACGAGCCCCTAGGGAACCCTTCAGATTTTGACGGAACCCTACAAGGCCCTCTGGAACCCTACAGAATACTCCAGGACCCGACAGCACTCTACAAGACCCTTAGCAACACAACGGAACCTCACTAAAACCCTATGGGCTCCTACAGAACACTGTAGGTGCCTACGGAAACCTACAGACCCCTACGGAATACTACCAGCAACTACAGAAAAATATGGCCCCTACGGAACTCTACGGAACCTGGCAGAAACACTGTGGGCCCCTACAGGCCCTTGCGGGCACTTGCAGAACTCTGCAGGAACCCACGGAACTTTATGGAACCCTACCAGCCCCTACGGAAGCCTAAAGACCCTTGCAGGCAGTTACAGAACGTTACAGGGCCCTAGGGAACTTTACCAGCCACTACGGAACTCTACGGGCCCCTACGGAACCCTGCAGAACCCTCCAGAACCTTACAGAATCCCACGGATTCCTACAGACTCCTGCGGGCACTTACTCAACCCTAGAGGACCCTACGGAACACTACTGGCTCCTGCGGTACTCCAGAGGCCTCTAGGGAACCTACGAAGCTCTACGGAGCCCTATGGATCCTCACGGAACAGTACGGGCCCCTTCAGACCTCTGCGGGCACTTATGGAAACCTACAGGACCCTACGGAACTGTATGAGACTCTACAGGCCCCTAGGGAACACCACAGGCCCCTACGGAACCGTACGAGACTCTACAGGCCCTTAGGGAACACCACAGGCCCCTACGGAACTGTACGAGACTCTACAGGCCCCTAGGGAACACCACAGGCCCCTACGGAACCCTACACAACCCTCCGGAAACATATGGCACCCTACAAGCTCCTACCAACCCCTGCGGGCACTTACACAACCCTACAGGCCCCTACGGAAATCTACGGGACTCTACGAGCCCCTAGGGAACCCTTCAGATTTTGACGGAACCCTACAAGGCCCTCTGGAACCCTACAGAATACTCCAGGACCCGACAGCACTCTACAAGACCCTTAGCAACACAACGGAACCTCACTAAAACCCTATGGGCTCCTACAGAACACTGTAGGTGCCTACGGAAACCTACAGACCCCTACGGAATACTACCAGCCACTACAGAAAAATATGGCCCCTACGGAACTCTACGGAACCTGGCAGAAACACTGTGGGCCCCTACAGGCCCTTGCGGGCACTTGCAGAACTCTGCAGGAACCCACGGAACTTTATGGAACCCTACCAGCCCCTACGGAAGCCTAAAGACCCTTGCAGGCAGTTACGGAACGGTACAGGGCCCTAGGGAACTTTACCAGCCACTACGGAACTCTACGGGTCCCTACGGAACCCTGCAGAACCCTCCAGAACCTTACAGAATCCCACAGACCCCTACAGACTTCTGCGGGCACTTACACAACCCTACAGGCCCCTACGGAAATCTACAGGACTCTACGAGCCCCTAGGGAACCCTTCAGATTTTGACGGAACCCTACAAGGCCCTCTGGAACCCTACAGAATACTCCAGGACCCGACAGCACTCTACAAGACCCTTAGCAACACAACGGAACCTCACTAAAACCCTATGGGCTCCTACAGAACACTGTAGGTGCCTACGGAAACCTACAGACCCCTACGGAATACTACCAGCCACTACAGAAAAATATGGCCCCTACGGAACTCTACGGAACCTGGCAGAAACACTGTGGGCCCCTACAGGCCCTTGCGGGCACTTGCAGAACTCTGCAGGAACCCACGGAACTTTATGGAACCCTACCAGCCCCTACGGAAGCCTAAAGACCCTTGCAGGCAGTTACAGAACGTTACAGGGCCCTAGGGAACTTTACCAGCCACTACGGAACTCTACGGGCCCCTACGGAACCCTGCAGAACCCTCCAGAACCTTACAGAATCCCACGGATTCCTACAGACTCCTGCGGGCACTTACTCAACCCTAGAGGACCCTACGGAACACTACTGGCTCCTGCGGTACTCCAGAGGCCTCTAGGGAACCTACGAAGCTCTACGGAGCCCTATGGATCCTCACGGAACAGTACGGGCCCCTTCAGACCTCTGCGGGCACTTATGGAAACCTACAGGACCCTACGGAACTGTATGAGACTCTACAGGCCCCTAGGGAACACCACAGGCCCCTACGGAACCGTACGAGACTCTACAGGCCCTTAGGGAACAGCACAGGCCCCTACGGAACTGTACGAGACTCTACAGGCCCCTAGGGAACACCACAGGCCCCTACGGAACCCTACACAACCCTCCGGAAACATATGGCACCCTACAAGCTCCTACCAACCCCTGCGGGCACTTACACAACCCTAGAGGCCCCTACGGAAATCTACGGGAGTCTACGGGCCCCTAGGGAACCCTTCAGATTTTGACGGAACCCTACAAGGCCCTCTGGAACCCTACAGAATACTCCAGGACCCGACAGCACTCTACAAGACCCTTAGCAACACAACGGAACCTCACTAAAACCCTATGGGCTCCTACAGAACACTGTAGGTGCCTACGGAAACCTACAGACCCCTACGGAATACTACCAGCCACTACAGAAAAATATGGCCCCTACGGAACTCTACGGAACCTGGCAGAAACACTGTGGGCCCCTACAGGCCCTTGCGGGCACTTGCAGAACTCTGCAGGAACCCACGGAACTTTATGGAACCCTACCAGCCCCTACGGAAGCCTAAAGACCCTTGCAGGCAGTTACGGAACGGTACAGGGCCCTAGGGAACTTTACCAGCCACTACGGAACTCTACGGGTCCCTACGGAACCCTGCAGAACCCTCCAGAACCTTACAGAATCCCACAGACCCCTACAGACTTCTGCGGGCACTTACACAACCCTACAGGCCCCTACGGAAATCTACAGGACTCTACGAGCCCCTAGGGAACCCTTCAGATTTTGACGGAACCCTACAAGGCCCTCTGGAACCCTACAGAATACTCCAGGACCCGACAGCACTCTACAAGACCCTTAGCAACACAACGGAACCTCACTAAAACCCTATGGGCTCCTACAGAACACTGTAGGTGCCTACGGAAACCTACAGACCCCTACGGAATACTACCAGCCACTACAGAAAAATATGGCCCCTACGGAACTCTACGGAACCTGGCAGAAACACTGTGGGCCCCTACAGGCCCTTGCGGGCACTTGCAGAACTCTGCAGGAACCCACGGAACTTTATGGAACCCTACCAGCCCCTACGGAAGCCTAAAGACCCTTGCAGGCAGTTACGGAACGTTACAGGGCCCTAGGGAACTTTACCAGCCACTATGGAACTCTACGGGCCCCTACGGAACCCTGCAGAACCCTCCAGAACCTTACAGAATCCCACGGATTCCTACAGACTCCTGCGGGCACTTACTCAACCCTAGAGGACCCTACGGAACACTACTGGCTCCTGCGGTACTCCAGAGGCCTCTAGGGAACCTACGAAGCTCTACGGAGCCCTATGGATCCTCACGGAACAGTACGGGCCCCTTCAGACCTCTGCGGGCACTTATGGAAACCTACAGGACCCTACGGAACTGTATGAGACTCTACAGGCCCCTAGGGAACACCACAGGCCCCTACGGAACCGTACGAGACTCTACAGGCCCTTAGGGAACACCACAGGCCCCTACGGAACCGTACGAGACTCTACAGGCCCCTAGGGAACACCACAGGCCCCTACGGAACCCTACACAACCCTCCGGAAACATATGGCACCCTACAAGCTCCTACCAACCCCTGCGGGCACTTACACAACCCTAGAGGCCCCTACGGAAATCTACGGGAGTCTACGGGCCCCTAGGGAACCCTTCAGATTTCGACGGAACCCTACAAGGCCCTCTGGAACCCTACAGAATACTCCAGGACCCGACAGCACTCTACAAGACCCTTAGCAACACAACGGAACCTCACTAAAACCCTATGGGCTCCTACAGAATACTGCAGGTGCCTACGGAACCCTACAGACCCCTACGGAACCCTACAGACACCTGCAAGCACTTACGGAACCCTGCAGGCCCCTACGGAACCCTACAGGTCCATACAGAACCCCACAGGGCCCTACGGAACTTTACCAGCCACTATGGAACTCTACGGGCCCCTACGGAACCCTGCAGAACCCTCCAGAACCTTACAGAATCCCACGGATTCCTACAGACTCCTGCGGGCACTTACTCAACCCTAGAGGACCCTACGGAACACTACTGGCTCCTGCGGTACTCCAGAGGCCTCTAGGGAACCTACGAAGCTCTACGGAGCCCTATGGATCCTCACGGAACAGTACGGGCCCCTTCAGACCTCTGCGGGCACTTATGGAAACCTACAGGACCCTACGGAACTGTATGAGACTCTACAGGCCCCTAGGGAACACCACAGGCCCCTACGGAACCGTACGAGACTCTACAGGCCCTTAGGGAACACCACAGGCCCCTACGGAACTGTACGAGACTCTACAGGCCCCTAGGGAACACCACAGGCCCCTACGGAACCCTACACAACCCTCCGGAAACATATGGCACCCTACAAGCTCCTACCAACCCCTGCGGGCACTTACACAACCCTACAGGCCCCTACGGAAATCTACGGGAGTCTACGGGCCCCTAGGGAACCCTTCAGATTTTGACGGAACCCTACAAGGCCCTCTGGAACCCTACAGAATACTCCAGGACCCGACAGCACTCTACAAGACCCTTAGCAACACAACGGAACCTCACTAAAACCCTATGGGCTCCTACAGAACACTGTAGGTGCCTACGGAAACCTACAGACCCCTACGGAATACTACCAGCCACTACAGAAAAATATGGCCCCTACGGAACTCTACGGAACCTGGCAGAAACACTGTGGGCCCCTACAGGCCCTTGCGGGCACTTGCAGAACTCTGCAGGAACCCACGGAACTTTATGGAACCCTACCAGCCCCTACGGAAGCCTAAAGACCCTTGCAGGCAGTTACGGAACGGTACAGGGCCCTAGGGAACTTTACCAGCCACTACGGAACTCTACGGGCCCCTACGGAACCCTGCAGAACCCTCCAGAACCTTACAGAATCCCACGGATTCCTACAGACTCCTGCGGGCACTTACTCAACCCTAGAGGACCCTACGGAACACTACTGGCTCCTGCGGTACTCCAGAGGCCTCTAGGGAACCTACGAAGCTCTACGGAACCCTATGGATCCTTACGGAACAGTACGGGCCCCTTCAGACCTCTGCGGGCGCTAATGGAAACCTACAGGACCCTACGGAACTGTACGAGACTCTACAGGCCCCTAGGGAACACCACAGGCCCCAGCGGAACCCTACACAACCCTCCGGAAACATATGGCACCCTACAAGCTCCTACCAACCCCTGCGGGCACTTACACAACCCTATAGGCCCCTACGGAAATCTACGGGAGTCTACGGGCCCCTAGGGAACCCTTCAGATTTCGACGGAACCCTACAAGGCCCTCTGGAACCCTACAGAATACTCCAGGACCCGACAGCACTCTACAAGACCCTTAGCAACACAACGGAACCTCACTAAAACCCTATGGGCTCCTACAGAACACTGTAGGTGCCTACGGAAACCTACAGACCCCTACGGAATACTACCAGCCACTACAGAAAAATATGGCCCCTACGGAACTCTACGGAACCTGGCAGAAACACTGTGGGCCCCTACAGGCCCTTGCGGGCACTTGCAGAACTCTGCAGGAACCCACGGAACTTTATGGAACCCTACCAGCCCCTACGGAAGCCTAAAGACCCTTGCAGGCAGTTACGGAACGGTACAGGGCCCTAGGGAACTTTACCAGCCACTACGGAACTCTACGGGTCCCTACGGAACCTGAGCAACCTCCACGAACCTCTACAGAATCCCACAGACCCCTACAGACACTGCAGGGCACTTACACAACCCTACAGGCCCCTACGGAAATCTACCAGCCGCTACGGAAACCTATGGCCCCTACGGAACTCTACGGAACCTGACAGAATCACTAGGCCCCCTACTGGGCCCTTACGTCTCTCTACCCAGAACCCTACAGAACTTTCGGAACCCTACCAGCCCCTACGG